>NW_017840149.1:0-1016 GCF_001891065.2 Hippocampus comes
CGAAAAAATACGAGTTAAAATATATATTTTTATTTAATTCAGTGAAAGAGGCACGAATAAATTAAAACTATTGTTATATAATTTACTGCTGCTACTACTACTATTACTTCTGGAGCTACTGTACAACAACAACAAGAACAAGAAAAATAAGAGTCCAAATATTTTTTCGAACGATTGTGATGACGAAAATTGCGGCGTCTGCCTGCAGTTCCGCTTTTGTCCACCTGTAGTCGCTGCACTGCCTTCCTGGGTGGTCTACCCCAGCTGACAGCTTTAACCAAACATTTCCACGCCAGGCTGTTCGTTCCCTCACGATGCTTCCAGTCGCCTCTTTCAAGCGTAAGATACAATATTACCAATTTTGCATAAAACTCAAATCATAAAACGTGATGTTAGGTCTCCGGCTGGGGTTGCCGCTAAGGCGACTGTCGATCAAAATGACGATCACGAACAGCAACGCTGTCGAAGGCCTACTCGGTGAGGAGCACATCCAACTATTAATGTTTTTATATGGCTTAATTTTTCAAATGTCTATCGATCTATCTGTCAATGCAAATGAATGTTTCTCTTTTCGTCAGAATGCACTTATGTGGCGAACAAGAGCCAAGGCAACGAGTCCACTTGATGTCTCTTGCTTCATGGATTTGTTCTTTTCACTCGGGCCGAAAAGCTCGACTTAAATAACCATTTTTCTTCACTAAAGCAGGTTTTACAAGCACTTAACTTTCACAAGACTTTGTTTTGGAACCTAAATTGGAGTACAGCCGCGTACTAAAAGATTATTTTTGGAAAATACACAGCACAGCACTTGTAGGAGTGCGGGGCACTCATTTGAAGTTGAGTGTCAAACTAAACAAACAAATGACACAAATTACAAATGTTTTCAAAACAACCACATCGTTTTGTTACTAAGTTACTGCAAGCGCTCAGCGCAAAGCACCAAAGACGGGCTCACAAAACTAACATCGATCTAGCACGGAATAAAAGTGTCCACACAATACTCGTCTATTTTTTTT
>NW_017840150.1:0-1016 GCF_001891065.2 Hippocampus comes
ACCGGAAACACTCCGCAATGCGGATTTTTGGTCATCCCGACAAAATTATGCAAATTTCAATGTAAACAAATATTTATGTGGAATGTGTACAGTACAACATTGAGGCTGCGCTTTAGAATATTGCTCTGTACTCGCACGGATTAGATACAATCCCAAATCAACTCAAAACGCGTGCATCAAATTCTTGTTCGACATTATATAATCAATTATTCCACCGTGCAAAACAACGGCTCAAATAAATCATTAAAAGTCCAAACTTTCGATGACATCCAAACTCACAATGAGTGTGTGGAAACTTTTGACCAAAACTCTCCGACAGATCTCCTTCTCAATACATAATCTAAGCATCACAAAGCTCATATGACATGTTTCAACAAAACACTGAGTTCATTTATCGAAACCTGGACTCGAGTCAGCTGGATGAAAGAGAGGCCACGCCCCCTCGCAGCGACTTCTGGTACTGGCACTTAGTGGCTGACGAAGCGCCGGTGCGGGCAGCGGGCCGTGGGGAGCCGATTGATCTGAACTTTGACCCCTCCCCCTCATGACAGGGGTGGCTGGAGGTCAAAGCCTGTAAGGGATACCCTTTTTATCTGTCCCGTAGAACAGGAGCTCAAAGCTAGCTGGGGCACCCAGCCAGACTCGGGCGGTTCCCCGGGGTCCCCCACCACATTCATATGGTCAATACGAGCCTCGGTGCTCGGTGGCCCGTGATGCTTTGACCTGAGCTAAGTATCTTTGATTTTCCCAAGGGAAGCGTCGCCCCTTTTCCTGCCAGGTGAAATAAACAGAGCGCAAAGAGCGGCGGGTCAAACTCTCACAGGCCACACCTTTTGCGTTCTAATTCCTCCGTCTTGGCGATCCGAGCCACTTCTCGAGCTCATCCTTCCCTCAGTCAAGGACTTCGGAGGGATTTGCCCGTGTAACGCCGCCGCTCTTTGAGGAGAGTCATTGAAGTCGGCTGACTGGTCCGCCTTATAAGGGCTACTTTTCATCTCACACACACACACACACAC
>NW_017840151.1:0-987 GCF_001891065.2 Hippocampus comes
TTTTTTTTTTTTGCATCTTCCTCTGCTGATTGATTCATTCTATCTGTAATGAGGCCTGTAAATAAACTGTCGTAATATTATTGCAACCTTCTTGCCAGCTATTTTCGGAATTAAACTAGGCCAGGGGGGAAAGATGATGCAAATGTTCTATTGAGAGGCCCTGTTTAAAATCAAAAGTGGGAAGAGGAAGTACTTATGGCTGAGAGTGCAAACAAACCGATGAGCAGATTTTTTTGTGGCTGAGAGTTCCTGTGTGCACTCTGCCATCCAAAATGGTACGACCCCATTGTCACACATCATCAACAACTTTTGTCATTCTCCATGACCCCCATAATTAGCCTTTTTAGTTGTAATTAGCTATAATCCACACGAACAGAAATATGAAGGCCTGTACATTCCACCCAAATTGTCATATCTGTTGAGTAAACGTTTCCCAGTTTGCTTGATGACATCATACCACATCAGAAGTCGATGATGCTGAATCGGCTCACCATTTTATGCAAGGTGTGGAATTCACTGTAGCGTTTCTCAACAGCATGTTGCCTTCCGCTTGTCAGCACGTCAATTCTAAACACCTGAAAGAGAGGAACGACCATGAACAAAAAGGAATGTTTGCATCCTGACCCACTTCTCGTCAAACTAGAATGACGGCTGATGTGTCAGTGATTATCAGGAGGAAACATGTGGCGATGACGGTTAAACTTCCTCCCATTCGTCCCACTCTTCTCTGCTGCCCATGAAAAGTAAAAGTTACTCTATAGGCAACATACGCACAATACTGTACTAATCGTCACAAAACCTTAAAAAAGGCTGTGTTTCTCAGCCTTATTATTACTGAGCCAAGCCACCCATTTTTACAATCGAAATGTCATCGAAAGGATCTGGTCTCATAGACTTACTCAGTGAAAACTGGGGTTGGGGTCTACCATTTTTAGGCAGCAATATGGCTGCCTGATTTAAAACACACACACACACACACACACACAC
>NW_017840152.1:0-1016 GCF_001891065.2 Hippocampus comes
GCGCGTGTGCGTGTGCGCATGCACAAGCAGAGTACCAGCCCTGGAGTGCGTGTGGGGGTGATGGATAATCCCAGCGGAAGGCCCAGCGAAGATAACACGGCCGTGTACCGGGCTATCTGGGCTTCGATCCTCACCCAAAAGAATAAATCCGCAGTTGAGTTTGTGCAAAAACTTGCGAGGGAAGAAAGTTACCAGCTCCTCCTGCAGGGGACCAAGATGAAGGACTTGCTGCTGCAGGTAAAGGACGCTTCCGAGTATGCAGTTAGCGGGAACGTGTGTTTATTTCATATTTCAGGTGAATCACTTGGCTCTACAGTGAAACATTCAAAGTCAAGCACAATACTTCAGAGTTGTAATTTCACAGCATATTCTTTCATGAATTCATTGCAGAGTCAAACCGTCACCTTTCTCAAACATGTATTTGCGTCATCTGCTGGCATCCTTGTACCTCCAAAATCAGCACTTTTCAGCAGACCCCAAAAAGGAATGTTTGCTTAACCATTAACATTGCATCCTCAAAGAGAGCCAGCCATTTTAAACACTTTAGATTGATCAATAAGTTGTAAAAATAACACTCACACGCGTGGACGGACAAATAGCATAGATTTGTGCAAAATATGAAATTTACGAAATTGTTACAGAAGGTTTCAGTCCGACGTCAGCGATATACAACTATCAATCATTATATATAATAGAAGCTAACCACCGTATAATAATACTCAATAAAGTAAAATTACTTTTTTCAAGACCCCGACGGACACATATTGGAGAGGAAATTGCCCTGCAGGCTCAAACTGTATTTATCTTTCAGCTAACTTGGTACCATTTTGTATTGGCATCACAAACTACACAAAGAAGAAAAACGCAAAAGCAAAAATGTATATAGTTATTACTGTGTAGATGCTCACAGAGCAGAAGTCTCACAAGGTTTGCTGACATCTTATTTGTCTATTTTTTTTTAATCACTGTACAATCACAGTACAACACCCTTGCTATTTGCTGACAATTGGCACCAG
>NW_017840153.1:0-1016 GCF_001891065.2 Hippocampus comes
TACATTGCCAAAAAGCAGGCTTTCAAAGTTGTCATCATGCAGCTCCCATGTGTTAAACAATGCACCTTCCTCAAAACGTGCATGTGATTCATATGAATTGAGCAACAAGCCAGACTAGGTACTTTGAACCAATTTAGGCCACAAATGTTTCCTGCCACTTTCTGACAAAGGGTGAGAAAGAAATGAATGATTCTGCCATTGTAACACACAATTGCAAGCATCTCTTTCACTTGACCACAGCCCAAACTGTCACCTGGTCATGGTGATGGCCAATTTCCTTCAACGCGTGGCTGACCCTTAAAAGTCATATTTTTAATCTTTTCCCATTCAAAGCCTTGCTGGGATTCAGAGCAAGGTTAATTAAAGACTGAATTAAAGATGCAAGGTCCTTCCACAGTTCACTTCTTCATTGGGACACTTAATCAAGTGCTGTCATGAGTCGGAGAGCTCCAACGAGATTATCAGCATTTATCAAAAGGAGCCCTCTGGTTGATAGGAAAACACATTTCTCACAGCCGTTCGTTTTATTCACTTAACAATGTTGTTTGACAGCGTATGGATATAGAGCAGACTTGTTTCAGATTGACAGAACATCGACATGTGACACCCATCAGCAATGTCAAGTCATATTGTTAGGTGTCAACCTTGACATCATTTCCCAGAGGGTTTGACATAATCACATTGAAAAGTCAATGCGTGTATAGCCTCGGAGTAGATCTTATTTACTATTCATAGATGGGTTAGTGAAGTTATTTACAGAATTATCCTGTCAAGGATGCGCTGGCACGCTCCATAGTTGGATGAAAATTAAACCCTCTGGTTAAGATAACCCTTGAGAGAAGACATCTAGTACATCCTTATCTCCTCCCTCCCCCGTAACAACAGAACATTGGAAATGAAGAACTGATTATTCAAAGATTTTCTTATTAACACGCAGAATAATGACTAATGGTATCAGACAGAAGTATTGGACTAACACACTGGAATGAAAGCATTAGTTTTTTTTGTTTTTTTTT
>NW_017840154.1:0-1017 GCF_001891065.2 Hippocampus comes
ATCAATTATCTGAGCTGTAATAATCAAGGAATTTTAATCCAATCCTAAATCGCAGATGTTCAAGTCATACATTTCCAGTCAAGTGTGCCAAATGGTGCGCTCATCCTTTACCTCTGAGCCAACATTCCTCTTTCCGTCATGTTGCTCATTTGTGCTTCGGGCTCTAACCAGCAAACCGCCAACACGTCCCCCACTACCCACCACCTACCACCTCCCACCCTCGCTGCAGAGAACCTTTCAGGGGACTTTAAGAACTTCTCGCAGCAGTGGCGTTGATGTTGTTCCACACGAACGTGAGGGCAGTACTGATGTGACTGAAGCCCCATTGAGACGGCAGTGACCCGCTGAAGAGGATTCCAGCCTGGAGGGCACTTCACATGACTCTTTCAAATCTGCACAAATAAAGCTCTTTATGGCCTGAAAATGGCCCCCACAGAATGGGTGCTACAGAGCCCCCTGAAAAGCCCAACACGATTGTCATGGATATTACATGACACAAGCAACAACGGGCCAAGGAGACAAGTGTAGACGGCGAACAAAACTCGAGCAGACTTTTCCGTGCGGTGGGCCAGGGAATGTTGACAGGCCGCTGAATGGTCTGTTTAACCCTTTGAAAGTGAATGGGGGCTCCCTGAAACAAATGTATTCTGATAGACTTTGTACGCACCGGGGACACAAAAAGTACACTAAGCCCCCGCCAAAGGGAAGCAGGCAGAAGGCGAGAGACGAAAATAAGATTGGAAAGGTGGGAACGTGTTTGCGCCAGATTCCATCAGCCCGGCTCCTTCCATTTTCTGGCTCCAACGCGTCCCTTTTGAGCTCGGCGGAGAGATGATTTAAGCCTTGACTGGGCTCTCGCATCCGTTTGGACTGAGCCTATTTAGAATTTTAGACAGACTGTTTGTTCACAAGAGTATGCTGCGGTTTGATGGAGAATGTCAAGCCTGAAGAAAACACTCTTCCTCTTGGCACCGGTGCTCATTCATTCGAGCACCTACAAAAACTTTTTTTTTTTTT
>NW_017840155.1:0-1016 GCF_001891065.2 Hippocampus comes
GTCCGGTATTTAACCCGCACCTGAGGCGCCGCGAGTGACAACCTGGGAACTGGATCCAGATTATGTATCAAAAATTTGGTCGATCAAACTCTTTTGAGATTAACCTGACATGCCCAATTCCCGTCCAAGTGCACTCAGGGCCAAATCCCGCCTTTCAACTTGTTCAGTTGCCATGAATTGAAATGAATAACATTTGAAAATGATGGCATATAGTGATTAATGAGCAAGCGTTCCACGTCGTCATTGCTTGCATCCTCAGCGCGGGCCGTGCGATGAGCTTCCCAAGCAGTTCCAGGCAGCATCATGTGTCAGAGTCGCCCATGCATGAAAGGAATGGCAACAAATCGGCACAGCTAAAGACATGTCTGCCATCGGCAAAGTAAACAAATTGAGGGATCGTGACGGTTTATATATACGCAAAGACGGAAGAATGTTTGAATTATTTCCCTCCGAGCCCTATTTCTCTTTTGCGCACAAGATAAAACACATCCTCCGGGACCGCATCAGCTTTGTAAAGTGGTGACCCTTGACTGTAAGTGACAGATTCTGACAAGCAGAAGGGCCGCATGTAAAACTGTCTCCCTCATTTGTACACCTATTCTCCCGGGAAAAGCGCCGCACATTCCGCATCATCCGTTATTGTTATTAGTGAGAAAGACCATGCGGTGCACACGTTGCCTAATGCGATCCATTCAATAGCTCGAACAACATTTTTGCCAAATACGTTCAGTTTTGACTCATGAAAGAGGTATTGATTGAACATCTCTATTATGGTGGATTGTGGTTGTGTAAGATACTGAAAAGTTTTTACAATCGTCTGCACCCCGGCGCAGTTGCATGAGATCACAAAATTATTTTAAACCGCAATGACACACGTTTTCACTGAACCAATAGCATTGGGAACCCTCCACCAAATCGTCGTCGTAGTTTGTTGGTCGCTACTGTGGGGCTGACATGAAACTGTGTAGGTTGAGCAACCACAGCAAGCTGAGAGGAATTGTTGTTTTATTTTTTTT
>NW_017840156.1:0-1017 GCF_001891065.2 Hippocampus comes
TTTTTTATTTTTTATTTTTTAAATGCCTCATTTCGACTCGCAAGACACATAGCATAAAGTGAGTTGATTGTATGCAATGAGGAAATCTGGGGTAACATACCGAACCTCCTCATTTCACTGTGTTTTACTAAACTGTGATGAATGAATGAATATGATGTGTTGTTAAATTTTCAGAAAAGATAAATAGCGTATTATCCAGTTTCCAGCTAGCTAATCTGTGCACAAAGCATGGCCTGCGAACCACAGCTGTATTTTTTTCCTGTTTGTTTTCGCATTTGCATTGTCAAGTCTTGTATTACTTGTTGCATTCATGAAAAAAAATAAATGATAGTCGAGAAATTGTTTTTATTCTTTTTTAAGATTTTTTTTCACCCTCTCCGCCTATGGGCGTCTATCTATTTCCACTGTAAATGTCCACAATAACATTAATGAGGATAAACAACCTGGCTCATCTGTCCGCTTTAAACTTCAAATGAAGTCCTTGAGGAGCAGTTTGTCCAGTCCACCTAACTGCAATGAGGTTTGGCATTTTGTAGACCGATCCCAATCTGCCTCCCCAAGTGAGGCGCGTGAACCACCACACCATCAGTGTTGGTTTTGAACGACCTGTTGCTCTCTCCTCCCAAGGTCCACGCTTTTATTCTGAAGGTTCCGGCTCAGAAGTGAGATGGCTTTGAATGCGCAAGCTTCGAAGCAGCTTCCGGTGTGCAATGTGACGTAAATAAACCAAACCACTTGGGGAAAAGAGAGGCAAGTACAGATCGTATTGGACTGTATTATATTCTAATCGTATTTAAACCGTAACCGCAACGGAGAAGTGAACTCTGTGGTCGTAACCACGAAGGGATAAACTGCGTGGCTCCATTGTACTGCCTGCCGGTGATGCTAAGCTAAAGTCTATTAGCCGGCTGTGCTTTTCTTTGTTGTAGCAACAGACTCCTTTTTGTCTGGCAAGTTTAGCCACAGCACACACAGTACAGTAGCTCCACGTCAGCACTTTTATTTCCTCTGTTCTTG
>NW_017840157.1:0-1017 GCF_001891065.2 Hippocampus comes
CCCCCCCCCCCCCCCCCATGCTGAGTTGCAGCGATAAATGAGAGGCGCTGTACTTTTAAGTGGAGCTCAGAAAGTGAAGTGCGTCTCGGTAGCTTTTACCTAAAACAGCAGACGTGCGTCAAATTAAAGAGATCCGCTTGAGGGCAAAGATGCTAAGTTTGGAACGGGGAGGGGGAACACAACACGCAGCAGCGCACACCTCCTCTCCTCGCACGGAACACATCATTATGTACTTTCCGACGCGCAAACTAAAAAGGAAAAAGTGGTTTGACCTGAATTTTGGTTTTGAGAATTCAAACGGAGGAGTTGAAGTGAGCATTTACCGTCAGAGGGTCATTTTGCACCTCGGCGTTGAGCGGCCTCATGAGTTCAAACAATTGTTGACGGTGTACACATATTAAAGTATTCGTCTTTGAGACGTGAGCCTTCTGGCAGGTGGCTCATTCCCCGAGGTTATTTTTATTTTTTTTCTTCACACTGCAACAATTGTCCGTTTTTGATCACGAGCCAGCTTGTGCGCCAGCAGGCTCCTACAAGTGATCAGATCATTATATCATGACAGCAGCTGCCATATTAGCCAGAAGATCCGGCGTACTGCGTTTTTCGCCTTTTTTTCTTTGTCTGGCTTGCGTAACGCATTTATTTTGTCGGTGTCGTGGTAGTATTTTGCTTTCATTTAGGAACTTAACGAGAAGAAAAGCACTCCATCTGACTTCATTGAATCAAAGAAATAAGCTCTGTGATGGATCCCCACTGCACACACTCCAAAACAAACATCAACATCTGCATGAAGTTCGAGTACTCGGCATCCAAAAAGCACTACATCGATTATTCATGTTCAACGTCTCCTGTATTCTGACGACTGTGTACAAAGACAATTATGCGAGAGAACATCTGTCGACGTGAGCCGCGTGCGAGAAGCGGATGCTGGCCGCGCATTGGCGTCGCCGTCGCCATGTGTTGTTGAGCAACTAACTCATTTATAATTTGAATGCACTTGTCGAAGGGCAAACACTG
>NW_017840158.1:0-1017 GCF_001891065.2 Hippocampus comes
TTTCAAAATTGGTGCGATTTCTCCTCTTTCCTACTTGATACGAAGTTCGGAAAAGGCTCCCGGATTCTAATCCTTTAGTGGAACCAATAATATGAAAGGAGGTCAAATTTTGAAATTTTTACCGTCCAGCTGTCGCTGAAGCCTGGTCACCACCACACCGATGAGATTATTGGCCATACTCAGCAGCTCCGGGTCGCACTGCAGCAGCAACAGGCAAAGGTAGCGCGTCTGGACCCATTCCGGGCTTCTGTCGAACCATTCCCAGATCTCGCGGATCAAGGGCGACGGACGCGTCTTGCAGTCGAGCCGCGCGTAAAGCTCAGGCAAAGTCTTGCCCTTGGTTGGTGCGAAGCTGAGCAAGTTCCACGAGGTGAGGCGCAGCGAGCTCTGGATGTTCTCCAGCACCGGCACGCTCCCGCACCGCACCAGCAGCCCCACAACGAAACTCCGACGGGACCCGTCCGAAATCTTCCACAGATTCAGTGGCGAGGGCGAGGGCTGGCTTGTTCGAGAGCCGCAAAAGAGGCAGGACGGGCACATGCCACAGGGCTCGTCCGCATTCTTACACGCCGGCTGGCGGGCTGGCGATCTCGGAGACTTGGACATTTGGACTGGCTTGTTTGGGTTGTAAGCGTAGTTACCAGGCAATGCTCGTTACCACGACACATGATTCCTGCACGGTGTATGGTGCATGTTTAGAATGCATTTTAAATGACTTAATGTAAAGTTTATATGAAATTGCTAAAGAATTACCTTCATTATCTGTGTTAATAACGTTTTGATGATGAATTACGTACACGCAGTCACTACACAGAGCACGCCACGCATCAAAGGTGACGACGACAGTACTAATTTGGGGGTTTTATTGCGAGAATAGCAAGTCGAATTTATACATTAATTATTGAGATTTGGATTCAAAAAGCGTTGCTGATGAATGGATAAAAAATGGAACACCAGCCGGGAATGATAACATTAAAAGAAGGTGCGCCGCCCGGGAATCGAACCCGGGTCGCAAGA
>NW_017840159.1:0-1017 GCF_001891065.2 Hippocampus comes
AAAGAATTCAACACAGCATGAATGGCTAAAGCGTCGGCAACAAAAGTGAATCCACCCATTGGTGAGAATGTCCAACTTCGCCATTTGACCTCCCTGTTCCGTGTGACATGTTAGTGTTCCAAGGTCTCAATGAGAAAGGGCAGCAAGTGTGTTGAATTTGACTCTCCCTCATTCTGGTCGCTGAAACTTCAAGATGATATGCCCAGTGGGTGAGGACTTTAAAAGGACCTGGGATTCAAAAGGAAGGTGCAGCGTCCTGCTGTCATGCGAACGAATGACCGTCGTTGCTCACACGTAGCGATCCAGCGAAACCATTTCCGCGGATCGATATCTGATTAACATTCCTAACAGAGGCTTCCGAAAGTCTCTTGGATGGCCTCGAGGAGAGGAAAGGAAGCAGAGCCTCTCTTTCCCACCTCCTCTCTGGCCTCCAGGTTGGCGGAGCGATTCCAGACGAGCGCCGCGATACGTCTTCACTTTGCCGCTGACAGTTTGACGAGTCCGTTTGAACTCTAATGTGTAAAACCTTCCCCGATGACCACCGGCGATGAGACCCCGCCTCCACCCCCACTTGGAGCCCAGCTAGCATGCAAATACGACTTTGATGCTTCGACTCATTAGCTGTGATAATGGCGGATGTTTACAAATGTGAGTTGACAGACAGATTTTCTATTTGGAAATAATCAGCCCCTGCAGGACTAAATCAAGAAATCGCATCAAGAGAGAGTTGAAAGCTGATTCCTTGGGGCACTGACAATGAACCAAAACAATCCGAATATGACTAGGGGGGGGGGGGCTTCAAAACACCATAAAAAGGAAGTCAGATTCAAGTTATGGCCTGTAGCCAAAGGAGCTATGGCTATCATTGCCCGTGCAAAGAGAAACAAAATCGAATCATTTAAAGACGCAGTCGAACGTATCTCGAAGCCATTTTATAAACATTCAAAACTCGAGCGCAATGAGATGAATTCACATCAAACATTCAGACTGTTCATGTGCTGCACCCGAAAAGTGTTT
>NW_017840160.1:0-1018 GCF_001891065.2 Hippocampus comes
AAATATCGTTCCAGCAGGTGTTGGGCAATATGTAACACTTTTGACTGTTATCGGCAAGGGTATTTTTGCATACTTTCAAACCACTTCTGCCCAGACCAGATCACATTGAGGACAAAGAGATCGTCGATAAGGCACGGGTCGGCGATTGTCCTTTTCAAGTTGTACCTATCCTTACTGCTGGATTTTGCATCTCTGAGTGCGGTCGTTGGCGAAAGAGGACGCGACGCCACACCCTGAACAACACTGACGGTGACGGAGTTTCTCGTGAGAGTTGGACAAGCATTTGAAGGTTCACCATAAAAATGCGTTTACTTTTGCTTGCATTTCTTGGAGCAAAAGGACAATCCTACAAGCGAATAAAGCGGGATCGTTTTGATCACAATCATCACAATGTTAACTTTTTGTGCCGTTTCATTTCACCGCTTCTTTTTTTTTTCGGGGGGGGGGGGCGCACGCTGTACTCCCATTTGAGGAAGGCTGCTCTAAAACAAAAGCGAGGCGGAAGAGCTGATGAAGGCGAGTTTAATACGAGTGCCGACAAGAGCGAGAGTCATAAAGATAAACATCTAACCACCCACTGCCTTGTCAGCGCCGCTCCATTTCATGTGTCTTACTGCTCGCTGACGGGGGAGGGGGGCCGGGGAGGGCGCGCTGAAGGCGTCTGAATTTGGGTCGATCCGGTCTCGCCGAGCCAGCCATCACTCACGTCGGCGTCATAAAAAAATAACACGTGGCCATATGGCGCTCTCGGCCCACCGAGAAACGCTGTATTTCCAAGTGACGGCCACGCTATCCGTTTCGCTGCGGATCAAACGGTAAACGACGGCTGATGAATTGTGATACGATTTCAGACTCTCACTTGTACTGTATGTTTTTCACAACTACAAAACAAAAAAATCTTAGGTTACAGAAAAAACGTGAAGCCGAAACAGGCAAAGGGAAGTGTTTGTCAATTAGCGAGCTCGCGAGCTAGGAAAAACATTTTAAATCAAGTCATTACGTTCAGGAAAAAAAAAAA
>NW_017840161.1:0-1017 GCF_001891065.2 Hippocampus comes
AAAAAAAAAAAAAAAAATGTTGGCAACTTATCCTGCTCTAAACTGAGTTCTTTTGGGAAGTCATTTGTGTCATATTTTAATAAAAAACAAACAAACAAACAAACAGGGTAGTCATTCATAATTGAAATGACCACAGAAAAAAAACAACTTTGCCTTGATACATTCAAAGATTTCACCTTGCGCAGTCGAGCGTGGTAGGCGTCGTCGTCTTCGTTGTCGGCCCTCTGCGTGTCCACGTGGTGGCGTTCGCAGGTTCGGATCAGGTCGTGGGCGTCGTAGAGAAGTGCGGGGTCCAGCGAGTGGGCGTTGATCAGACTGACCAGGTACTCTCCGTAGTGTTTGCTGCACAGAGTGATTTTACCTCCTTCATTCGCTCGGGCGGTTGTGCTTCCGATTGCAAATCCTGATGTGTGCCGTCAAGACGGAGTTACGTGAGGAGCGTCGTACTCACCCGCAGAGTCCGGCCTGGCCCGGCTGAGTCTGGATGCCACAGGGCGAGTCCACGAGCTGACCTCCTTCATCTTTCTGCTCCATCACGCCGCACGTGCCTGCGTCATACAGGAGAGTACACAAAAGGCATACATTTATCTGAGGAGGAGGGAGAGAAGCAGTGGGCCAAATACTGACCCCTGTGTTCTTTTACGGGACTGGTAAGCATTGACATAAAACACTTGCCGGTCGCCCTTACCCGCCTGCAGTTCGTCAGAAGGTTCAGTGTTGAATTCTACGCCTCTCATCTGACAAACAGAAGCGGATGGGGACATGTGAGCAAACAATCAAGACGTTGAGATGTAAGCTGGAGAAAGCACTGGCGTGGGGTCGCACTTGCAGCAGCGCCTGCAGCCGTGTGGTCTCCCAGTCTCTTAGGTAGAAGAGACAATCGCGAGGATGGTGAGTGTGGAAGCCCTTGAAGTGGCAATGTTCGGTCCTGCAGCCCGTCTGCAACACATTGGAGGGGAAACTGCTCATCATCTGCTAAACTCAAGTAGAAGTCAACGTGCTTGTGTCAAGTAAAAC
>NW_017840162.1:0-1018 GCF_001891065.2 Hippocampus comes
GGGGGGGGGACTATGGCTACTCCTGGCTACACCTCCATTCAGGGGGTCTACCCTCTTTTGTGTTCCCAGGTAACAAAAGGGCCATGGGCGTGCCCGAGCCAGCGCTCGAACGCCCGCACAAAGGGTGTGTCAGTCGGCCACTTGTTTGGCGTGCGAGTCTTTATTTGCTTCCTCAATCCTAAACGCAAATGAAATCGAAGCCACTTACCAACGCGGTCCATCGCAAGTTGCCCCAGGGGTGGGTAGTTACAACGCCGGGCTAGTTCCGAGCAGTACCACACCAGCAGCTCCTGGCCGGGAAGTAAAGGCTTAATGGTGTAGAAGTAGATGTCCAGACCGCTCTGGCACGCGATCAAGTTCTGCTCGTCGGTGCCGCGGGCCGGGTTTACGTATCGCATCCAGTTGCTCTTGTCTTCGTTCAAACCGTCCAGGATGTGGTGTAAGGTCCCGTGGGAGAAGACCTGCAGCAGGGGATGCAGTCAGCCGCCGATGACTAATCGGCTTTCTGATGCGCTCTCAAACCCGAAACTATGAAGTCACCGGTCGCTTGATGCTTTTATGGTAAATGTGAAAGAATCTTTGCAAGATAGGCGCCCGCAAGGCCTTAATGGCAACAAGTAACAGGAAGTTTACTTGAATGAGTACAGGGCTGTTTACGTTCTCATTCGCTTCATCACGGATGAATCAGCAATTTTATTGGCTTTGGGAAATTCACAATCATCGTCACATTTCAGTCCTGGCAAGAACCGACTTTATTGAACTTTATGAAGGATTTTACTCACGATTTACTTGAACCCTTTCAGGGACGGCGGTCACTACAGCGGACAGCTTACTTCTTCAGACTACATGTCGCTACTTTTACGTTATTATAAACAGTACGTTGATCATTAAACTTCATGATATCCTCTTCACGCTCTTTGACACCAAATTGATCTGATTTGACTCATCACAATAATCTAATCCGAAGAGATTATCAAGACTCCAGTGGCACCTCTACTTACGTTCTTCTGAGAGAGAA
>NW_017840163.1:0-1018 GCF_001891065.2 Hippocampus comes
ACATTCTTACGTCACAGGACCTCACAGACAGGAAGTGGGGATTCTCTGTCTTACCTGTGTTAGCGAGGAGAGCATGTACAACACTCCTCTCTCCTTCACTGAGCCCGTGTAGTGCAGGTGCTCCTTCTTCAGATAAATCTCCATACCATACTGTTTGGACAGCCGGGAGTACTGAGAAACAAGATGGGTTGCAGTGTTTTGTTAATCCCAAAGGAGATTCAGTCATAGAGCTTGCCGTTCAAATTCACTTTACACTTTAGAGTGAAATGTAGTAGTACAGCTATGAAATTTGATCTCAAGGTTTCAAAGTTTTGTTTTTGTAATGTTTACTGTGCAAGGCGTCTTCTGTATGCTTGATTGGATAGTAAAGGCGGCGGCGCTGATGTCCTCAAAGCGCAGGTACTGAGGGACCGGTCTGGGGACGATCCTGAACTCGCTGACTCGTCTGGTTTTTGGTGGCTCCTTTAGCGTGATTACAGGTGCTTCGACCACCACTTTGGTCTCACGGACCTTCACGTCCCCGTTGAGGAGTTCTTCCTCACCAAAGTCTTTCAGCCTCTCTGGTTCAATGAGGGTCGGTCTGCGGCCCACGGCGCCATTACTGAGCAGCGCTCCTTTGTGAGGGTCATATGGTTGTGCAGGGCCCAGTCGCAGCTCCTCTCTAGAAGATAAAAGTACTTACGTCTTTAAAGCACCGCACAGTTTTTACATCTGGAATATGAAATGAAGACAAATCATGATATCATAACATTTGCACATTCGGTGGGGAAGTATGAGAACAAAAAAAACAAACAAGATGGGAACAATCAACTACCAAAATTCTGCATGAATCCTCATTTCACTGAAGTACGTCCATCTAAGAGATTCATTTTCAAGTACATTGCAAACTGCTCTAAACCACCCTCACGAATGCCGGGGCGTCTTTAAGTCTACTGTCAACAATTTGGTCTGGATGGCTAAAAGTTAAGTAAGAGGGTCACATTAATATGGATTTTCTTTTTGTAAAAAAAAAAAAAAA
>NW_017840164.1:0-1018 GCF_001891065.2 Hippocampus comes
TGTACTTTGGTGGTACACGTTGCACTTTTATATTCCGTTTTAAATGCGACATCATCCAAAATGTGGCCATTCACTCACAGCCACGGTGCCGACTTATTCGTATGCGGAGTATCGCCACTGCAGTAACGTTACAGCATGTCGAAGGATGATCCCTGCGAAGCTTTCGTGACGGAGGTTTGCTTCACCCCTTTTTGCAGAATTGAATTTTTCAATTTATTACAGGAATTATTTTGCTCAGCAAGTAACCAAATGATTCCTCTTCATGGTTTACTTTCGAAAGAAGCGCCGCGAGGGGTGTGTTCAGAGAAGGAAATCATGTTAAGTACAGTCTATATTTGTCTTCAACGTTTGCGATACAATAAAATACTGTAAAGTGTGGACCCTGGTGAAACATGTTTTACAGTATAAGAGCTGATGATTAATTTCTCATGTACTTAATGTAGTTTAATGTATAAGAGAGCGGTCCATTAAGTGTGACGGATTAGCCGTTGCTATGCGCCGCTTTACACGGTAATGACCAACATCAAGGAGGCTATATGAGTCAATGAGTGATGAGTTACACAACTACTACACTTATTTTTCCAAAAGGGGCCACGCAATCAGCATCCGACAAGCCGAAGGTGTAACCCAGCTGCAACATTTGATGTTTTCAGTCAACTCGCCTGACTTTCAAGTTGTATCATTAACCTCAGTTGCTCAGACCCTTTGGTGGGTGGAGGGTGGGGCGGGGGGGCATTTGATATCACAACAAAGCAGTGAGAACACGGCATTCGCAAGGCTTTGTGGACACACTGCCCATATGGACCCTGAATATTTACATTTGCTGTGCGGCAGCTAGCGAAAGAACAAGATGACGAAGATGAAAAACCGAGAGGGGTGTAGTACACGTGATTTTTAGAATTCCAAAGACGACTGTACACCGGTGACATTTGACACGTGCAATAGAACAAGTTCGGAAAAGTGCCAAACTGCAGCTCACCGGAAGCGTTTTCTTAAAACAGCGGAGAAACAGGAAACC
>NW_017840165.1:0-1018 GCF_001891065.2 Hippocampus comes
CACACACACAAACACACACAAACACACACACACGCGCACGCACACTTATTTAAAGGTTAATGCATTTGTCTGTTAGTGTGTGTGGGCACATGTTTATCAGCTTTAAGGTCTTCAAGGGTCACACATTATCTCGGTAGAGTGTTTCCATTCCATCTTTGGTCATCGCGGTTGGCCAGACACAGCCTATAAGAACATTGCACATCCCTTGTCCGCCACTCGCCCGCCACTTGCCAACATGGCCCCCAAGAAAGTGGAAGCCAAGAAGCCCGCAGAGGCCAAGAAGGTAGCAGAGCCCAAGAAGGATGAGAGCGCTGCGCCGCCACCCAAAGCTCCGGAACCCGAGACCAAAGCGTGCGAGGTGGACCTGAAGAGCGTGGTGGTGGAGTTCAGTGCTGAGCAGATGGAGGAGTTCCGCGACGCGTTCACGTTGTTTGACGAGACGCCGACGGGCGAGATGAAAATCACGTACGCGCAATGTGGAGACGTGATGCGGGCGCTTGGCCACAACCCGACCAACGACGACGTCCTGAAGCTGCTGGGCCGGCCCAAAGCCGAGGAGATGCATGCGAAGCTGATCGACTTCGACTCCTTCCTGCCTATGCTGCAGCATGTGGCTCGTGCCAAAGACCACGGTCACTTTGAAGACTTTGTGGAGGGTCTTCGGGTGTTTGACAAGGAGGGCAACGGCACCGTCATGGGCGCCGAGCTCCGTCACGTCCTGTCCACCCTTGGGGAGAAGATGACAGAAGACGAGGTGGACCGGCTCATGGCCGGGCAGGAGGACGCCAACGGGCACGTTAACTACACGGACTTCGTCAAACACATCATGGCCGGATGAAGACGGGCGTCTACTTCTTCTGTTCCACGCAATACTGTATGCAGCACATCCACACGTCTGTGTGCAGGTCATCTATTTCTCAGTGCTTCTATGTTTGACTGTTGTGTTGAAAGAATAAAACATGTCAAGCCTCAAATAAAGACACCATTCTTCTTGGTCTGGATTTTTTATTTGCCTTTG
>NW_017840166.1:0-1018 GCF_001891065.2 Hippocampus comes
ATATATATATATATATTATCGATATTATGGTTGCTGTCAAATAAAAATCTCATCTTTATGCCCCAAAAATATATGGAATGTTAAAATGGGAGTTAGCTTGACCGCACAGAGCCTCACTATGACCTGTTAGCTAGCATTCCTCATTCCTCCTCATTTCCTAACAACTGGGCAAGATTAGCAAACAGAGGCAGAGCCAAGTGACCTAATTTCTGTTTGCCAAGAACATGTGTCATCTCTTTTGGGGGTTTTGTTGTCATTTTTAATTGCTTATACGTTCTAAATAAGACATGTTTTGGTATGGCAACACTATTGCGAATAAGTCGTGCTAGCAACGTAGCGGTCATAGCTAACGCCGGCTTGTTTGGAGTGCTCATACTAGCTCAGTATTGCTCGTGCTTTGTTGGCGCTGGACCGTGACTACGCACTTTCATAATTGTAGGTCATTATGAATGGTCATGTTCGAAAATTGCGCTCGGGTACAACAGTGAGGGCGCGGCGTTGTTTCGACTTCGGGCGGAGGGATGAGTGCGGCTGAAAACTGAAATCTCCCCCTTTTAATGTGGTTATCCAAATGTATATTGTACCCTTTCGGGGCGATAACTTTACCTGTTTTGTTTCTGATTAAAAATAAATCAATAAATAATAATAATAAGGCTCCAAATATTAGACATTTTTTTCAAAATTTGAATTGAAATGTCTGAGTTTTAATGCACTAGTGGCTTGCACTGTCAAGGCATTTCAGTTGGAACCATTATGAGTCCTTTTTAATGAGCACTAAAAGGTAGCTTGCATTTAAGACACTGAATGTCTGCTAATCGGATCTCATCAAGTCTATCTGATACGGAAAGCACTTATCATGGTGAGTCAGCAGGAAAATGAAAAGCTTACTTGGATGCTATTTATCACTACAAGGGGTTGTAGGGAAATCTGGAAAAGTTCTATATCACAGGTGTCAAACTCAAGCCCCGGGGGGCCCAAATCTTGCCCGCCACATCATTTCATGTGGCCCACGAAAGCC
>NW_017840167.1:0-1019 GCF_001891065.2 Hippocampus comes
GGTTGCTGCTTCCCGGGCTCGGTGTAGCTTGGTAACATAGCCTTGTTGTTTATCGAGCTTTGCGAGCAAATCTTCGGATATCTGCACTCTCAACCTCAGTCAAATGTCTGCAATTCACGTTATACGCCTTCGAGATGGCGCCCGGCTCGCCACAAACTAAACACATGGGTTTACACCTGACTTCGGTCAATAAATACTAAAAGTCCGGATTTTCTTGAAACCACGGGATTCACCGTCCACTTTAATTTTTATTATTATTTTTTTTTAATGCCGAGGTCTGCTCTTAATTGATTCATTCTCCTTAAATCATTTCATTCCCGCCGAGATTGACATCCTTATTGACATTGATCGAGTGTTTCGAAGTAATAAGAGAAGCATATGAATATTTACACAAAGCAAGAGCGTGGGAGAAAAAGGCGGCGGCCGAGACCAAGTGACTCATCCGTGAACTGTAGAGCGATCGATAGTGTCAAGTGAGAGAAATGTTCGTCCCTCCCCCCGCCACCCCCAGGAGGCTCGGTAAAAGCACCACAGGAAGACGAGGAGAAACAGCTTCTCCTCAAAAAAAAAAGAGGAAGGGCTGCGATTCTTCACCTTTATGGATGCGTTGAAGGCCGAGCCACTTTTTCAAGTCCAACTCTTTGTTGCCTTTCTGGAGCTCCATCAGTTGTCCCTCGACGATGTCAACGTTGCTCTGACTCACACCTCGAAGTTCCTCAGGAAATCCTGACCCAACTTTTCCATTGTCAAAAAGATTGAGACAAGTATCAGACATATGTCATTTACTTGAGTAATAATCTTTTTACGCGGACACACTACGATGTCAAACTACAAGATCCCACTCTGACTTCACGCTATGACATCACAGTACCAAGTGACATCACTGATATACTACGATGTCGCGCATTTCAAAATACGATGCGAAGGGCGAAGCTACGTGATCAAAATACAATGAGCCACGACGATGTGATGCCCCGACATCACAATAAATGTTTTAATGTCACGCTAATGTCACACGA
>NW_017840168.1:0-1019 GCF_001891065.2 Hippocampus comes
AACAAACCAGGGTGTCCGTTGTCGTGAAACTCTTTGGTGGTGAATGGCTGAGCAATTTGGGCAAGCTCCTTTGATACCCAATCGCGGCAACCGCTTGTTCCCGTTAGCCTGTTCACCTGTGGGATGTTCCAAAGCAGGTGTTTGATGAGCAATCCACAACTTTTTCGCCACCTGTTCCAGTTTTTTTTTCTCTTTTTTTTTTGGAACATGTTGCAGCCATAAAGTGACAATGATTTGCTAAAACCAATCCATTCGATCAGTTGGAGCATTCAATATCTTGTCTTTGTTGTGTATTCGATGAAACGGAGGTTGAACACCGTATTCCATTTTCATTTCCATTCGACCCACTCCCTCAGTCTTTCCCAGATATTTTGCGTCATATCACGCGTGTATTACGGCAAGAAAATGTCACTTTTTTTTGTTCCATGATGACGGTGCAAACAACGTATTGCGCCTCCATTTTTTTCAGTGCAAAACTGTCGCTGATAAGAGGGATGCGTGTGTGGTTTGCGAGTGCAGGCTCTCCAGCCACGTGATGACGATGAGAGCGGAATGCCATGGCAGGCAGTGAAACATTGATGAAATTACCCGTCTACCTTCTCTCAAAACGTTGCTCATGTATCATCGCCGAAACAAATACCGCGTAATGACATAATTAATCAGATCATGTATGTTTCCCCTTCCCTCCTTTCATTTATTTATTTATATATTTATTTAGTTTTGTTCATGGGTACAAGAGTCAAATGCATGTAATCGCCGGTTCTGTAATGTAATCGGATCAGGGCCATGTAATTCTTCATCTTCCAACAGCTCCCCGGAGCAACGGAACTGAGCGCGAGATGAATGTGGATTCACTCTTGGCCCCTCGTCTCCCCACTTTGCTTTGACTAAATGTGGCTCCTTCAGTGTGGTTAACCGCTTGGCCGTGTAGCCGCTGGCAGCTGCGTCTCCCGCCACAAGACAATATCTCTCCTTCTCACTTGTCTCTCCATCTATTTACCAATTCATCCATGCCCCAA
>NW_017840169.1:0-1019 GCF_001891065.2 Hippocampus comes
GGGAGGAGAAATACCAGTCGATAGAGAGCAGACAGGAGGGAGATGGAGGGCCAAAGGAGACAAAGACCAAAGACTATAATCGGAGCAGACCGTCACGATTCCCTCGCAGCAGTTTGAGTGAGGCTTCAATTTGTTGCTCTGGCAAGTCGCAATGAGCTTGTCTATGCATGCATTTGTGAGTTGTGAGTGGGCCTGAGGCAGACAGTTTGACACCCACCGGACTCAAAGGCTAAAACACAAATGAATGAGTCCACATCACAGACTGAAGGAGCAGATTGTTTCTCTTTATTCAGATTTGCTTTCTGTTTCAAAGATCATCCCGGTTTGGGAGAATGAGTCCGATGAGAGAACTTGAGAAACGAAAAAGGTCGAGAGAGAGGAAAGTAGAGGGCAATGAGAACAATGAGAAGATGTGCAAGGAGCAGGAACATGTAGAGGAAAATGAATGAGGCCAAAATAATGGATGGCCTTGTTGAGCCAGGGAGGGGATGTGAATAGAAAGAAGCATGTGTGAGGGAGAGGCGTGAATGAAACAAGGAGAAGAATGAAGACAGGAGCGCAAACCAGGGAGGATCAACGACTAATCGGGAGAGGGATGCAAAGACGAGAGGATGGTGAAGGACACGGTGAGGGGGTGGGGCAATCAGAGAGAAAAGTGGATCGAGGGAGGTGAGGATTGGAAAAATAGCGAATGAGATGGGGCAGTAAATGGAGAGGAGAAGAAAGGAAAAGCGGAAAAGTCGAGGAGAGAAGATAGGATTAGAGGGTTGGAAAGAGAAGAGGGGACGGAGCGCCATATGGGACAGGAGATGAGACCAAAATGAGTTCCATTTTTATCCAAAATAGAGTAATCCCCAATACAAAACTGTTGAGATAAAGGAGTTGAAATAACAAGTTTGGGTAAGTGGCTTTGACTTGCTAATGGAACACTGAGTGGAGTCCTGCGTAGTTCCGTATCCGAATCCTGTGATGTATAGATATCATCTTATCCATAGTATTATTTACAGGTGTAATCAGAA
>NW_017840170.1:0-1020 GCF_001891065.2 Hippocampus comes
AAAAAGTATTGTAAATATTGTGTATCAAAGGAAACCAAGACTCTCAAAAATTGTTCAACCTTCCATCTTCTGGACGAATGTACAGCAATAGTGAAATAAATGCAATACATTTAGAACGAAATCCTGAAACCTGTTACATATTGACAAACAAAAACGAAGATCAATTTTTGCTAGAATTATTATAGTTATTAGTACTTAAGTTACGTAAGTTGTAGATTCAATTGCATTTAAAATAACGAAAACAATTTTTTCTTTTCGTTTCATTAATGAAAAGGGTTTTTAATTTTTTTTTCATTAATAAAACCTTGTCTTTTGCATTGCTGAAACTGGCTCAACTATAAATTAAATTACATTCTGTAACTGTTATGGGATGTCGTACATCGTTTTCTTCCCAAATATGACATATGAGTAAAATTAACCAAACATAAATGTTGCAACTGTGCAGTGCTGTACAATTGTTTTCTTCCAATATAGCGTGACAGGGAAAAATGCGATTATCTGGTCTGGTTGACAGGAAGGCTGCAGCAGTGTTTAAATGCGAACGATTCCACGTGTTCGCGGCGTACCTGCCGGTCATGAGCTGGCTCCTGGACGGGCTGCAGAGCGGTTGCACGTAGTAGTTCTCCAGCTTCACGCCCTGCGCCGCCAGCCGGTCCAAGGTGGGCGTCTTAATCTCGGAGCCGTGGTAGCCCACGTCCCGGAAGCCCTGATCGTCCACCAGGATGAACACGATGTGCGGCGGCGATTTGCCAAAGTTGGAGCTCCAAGTGTGCGACACGATGAAGCCGAAGAGCAAACCGAGCGGAAGCCACCAAATCAACATTTTGCTGCCGCCCCGCTTGCAATCAGTCCTCTAACGACGCCTCGCCATCGTGTTCACTCATCCGCTCTTCCGTTCGCTGCCTCATTGCACGCTTCGGCGTGAACGCGTCCTACGGCCAAAGGCAAATGACTTGCACGCGCATAATTCTGTAGCAGGTCCACGCCAGATGGCTTCCACCGTGGGAGGAAAAAAAAAAA
>NW_017840171.1:0-1019 GCF_001891065.2 Hippocampus comes
CACACACACACACACACAAACTATACACTCACACACTTGCTCATTTGCAGTCGCACACTCTCTCAAATGCACACTCCCTAACATACACACATACAGACATTCACACACTTACACACATGTACTCACAGCCACACTCACGCACACCTCCCCCACATGGTTCATTGTAGAGTTGACCTTCCTGATTCTCAACCTTGGAACCTGCTGACGCTACACTGGAATAGTAATACGACAACGTATAGAATCTCTATCCTCCCTTCTCTAACGCTCGCCACATTGTTACCCTAAATCTGAAAATCTCTTATTTGACTGAGAGTAGGAACGATATGGTGTAAAGGTCTGACCGAGTTTGACCTTCTTGTTTGTGTCATCAGGATAAGAAGATGCTGCAGACTGCCCAGCAGATGCTGCAGGACAGTAAAACCAAAATAGACATCATCCGCATGCAAATCCGCAAAGCTGTGCAGGCCACCGAGCACAACGACGACACACAGGGTAGGTGCAGGTTACCTCTGCCAACGATGCTCGTTTGTCAGCTAGCAGGAGTATACAAAAATAATAACTCAAGTGACTATCACAAAACTTTCTGGAGGAGTGTGATGGAGAAGAACTTATATTTTATTTTGACAAGCATAGCGGTACAAAGGACATGCTCAAACTGACGTATGTCAGAGGTGTCTTGCTCAGATGTTTTGTACGTTATGTGCCCTGGCGGAGGGATCAATGCCATTTCATGGCAAGTGACTCACTTTGTGTCAGGCAATGAGTGCTGTCGACGATTCCTACCCCTCTAATGGAATGAAAAAGGCCCAGTTAATGACTTTGATGAGGTGGTGGATCACAGCTGAACGAATAATCATGAAAACCATGGAATACACCTACAGGAATAGAAAAAGGGCAGAAAATAATAATTTTTCTTTTGCATTTAAATCAGATTCCACTTTTCTGTGAAAACCTTTCTACAAGATGGTAGGGGGCTTATGAGGTGCCGTTGGGACTTGACAAGGTGTCCTTGTGGCTCT
>NW_017840172.1:0-1020 GCF_001891065.2 Hippocampus comes
ATGTGTGATGTGGATTTTCTGAATAGAACGCACCGACATTTACATCGAATTCATTTTGAGTAATCAAGTAACTGATATCAATTTAGCTACGAATAGGACAAACATAAAAGCGTTCCCTTCTAACTGCTTTATCAGCCCTTTACGGTATGTTTGGGAAGCTTGCATAGAATGAAATAAGATAGCCAGGCAATGACAGCAGTATTTTGGGGCAACTTACTTAAACAGGAAATACCTCTCTGTGTGAAAACTCGTTTCACTGGAGGAATTAACAGTATTATGCACATAGAGGGCTTCATAGCATTAGCCACAAAGTCAGAAAAATCTCAAATAGCAAAATGGTGTTATAAATGGCCAAATACGATCAAAATTCATTGGCTATATTCGGAATCATTCGCACAGCAATCACGCTTGCCGATAAAGTTTGGAATCACCTGTAGACGCTGCAAGAGGGCTGCGCGGCAACTTCAACCAAATAGATGAACTCCTCAACTCACAATGATATAGTGCCTTGGCGTCACAATGCCACCAGATGGTGCCAAAGCAATTGCTTTGGCCCGAGCACTAAAACGGTAAATAGTTGTCATACTTTTCACAACAAAGAAGTCGAGCAGTGTTTGAAAAGTATATTTCCATGTACCTCAGGAATGAACCAAACCGTTCACAACAGAAAATCCCTAAAAAGTGTTAAGTGAGTAGGGAATAAGTGAGAGATTCCCAACACAACAATTGCTCATTTTGAAAGCGATGACTCCGGGCTTTGACCGTAAGACTGCATTTTCACCGATCTTGCCGAGTGGCAGGATCCAATTGGGCGGCGACGCACGAGTCAGCATTCAAGATGGCGTCTATGTCAAATTGATGTCTACGGTAGAGGCGCATTTAAACACTGACAAGGTGGGCGTAATAAACAGGCTTGGCCGAGTGTGCAAGGTCATGCTGCACGTGCAATGACGACGACTAATCGACGGCGCGCTGTCTTTGTTGCCCCGCCCTATGGGGAATACGAGACGCTTCTATGTA
>NW_017840173.1:0-1021 GCF_001891065.2 Hippocampus comes
AAAAAAAAAAAAAAGTTATTCCATGCATTATGTACATATTTGGAATGAATCGACCAGCTAATCGGTCAGGCCTGAATAAATCGTGTATTTCAAGAGAGTCCTTTACCTGCAGCGTTTCAAATCGAATTTGATTTCTGATGGGGCTGTGCTCAACGTGGTAGTCCTGGTCTGGAAGCATATACAGCAAAGACACCATCTTGTAGGCTCCCACGCTGCGTTCCGAGAAGAAGACCAGGAGCGCGCACGCCCGACACACTTCGAGATCGTTGGGCAGCAGGCCCGCGATGGTTTTATAGATCAGCGACTTGGTGATGGCGTCGCAAGGGAGACGAGATTTCAAGGCGTCCGCGCAAAGCTCCACGCAGAACTGGATTCCGTCTTCACCCAACTAGCGAGACGGAAACAGAAAGGGCCGTCAAATCATCGGGCGCACGGGGAGGCGCTCCACTCGCCATTCGGTTAAGTAGCCACATCATCACTTTCATCTGCGCGATTCTCACCTCTTCGATGACAACTCGGACAAACGGGAAGACTGCGTTGACGTTGGTGGCAGACAGCATGAGGCGACGGCTTTCCTCAAGAAACGCCTCTTTGGAAGTATTCAGCCGATGATGAAGTTTGCTCCAGATAAAAACAAGCTCCCTGCACAGGAGCACGTGGGCGTCAAGACAACATTAGAACTATTAACAACAACAACAAAAAAAGAAGAATTAAAGTGAGCTTCACCCACCATAAATAGTACATGTCACCCCTGCAGAGTTGTTGGGAGAGGAACACCTGACAGAGGGCTAACAGCAGTTCGTTTGTTTCCTCATTCTCTAAACTGCAGATGATGTGCACCGCGTCTTTACCGCTGAGATCAGCAACCTGAAGAAAACATTTCAGGTTGGGGGGGCGGAGAGAGAAAGACAAAATAAATCCAAGTGCACCTAAATGGCAGCAGCGAAACACAGGTCTTAACTCCTTTAATGCCAGCCGTATTCCTCAAATTGGGACAGCCGGTGCCGACCATTTTGGGCCA
>NW_017840174.1:0-1021 GCF_001891065.2 Hippocampus comes
CTGACTGTACCGGAAAACAGGTTGGCAGACTTCCTGTGTGTTCAGTGATAACGCCAGGCTGATAACATGATTGTTTGAACACAAACTTGCTGGAATCTTGTTTTCTTTATTGTTGGTGTCTTTGGATAAAAGTTAAATACATGTAAGTATATCATTTATTTATACAGTACAGTCAATATATGGTATGATGTATGTAAACAAAAACAAAGATTAAACATCAGTTCTGGTCATCTTCAGTAACTCTTGAAGACATTTTGTATCCAACAAAAATATGGGAGATGACTAATATTTCTACAGGTGCTTTGTAGCAGTTTCCTGCCATTTAAGGTTCAGCCAGCGACCTAAACCAGAGGTAAGCGCTTCGTCCTGTTTTGCCGAATTAGGAAGTTGGTTGGTCGCACACAAGCCTTATTGATCGCCATTCATAATGCAGATGCACACAAAAACTGCAAAACAGTGTCCAGTAAATGTTGTGCTGATATGACCCATGCAATTCCAATCAAATTTTGGTGAGGTTCTGGAAAAAGGTGTGTAATTTATTTCACTTTTTTCTGTGTCTCTACAGAAATTCTCCCCACCCGGAAGGCAAACGGCTGCCTTGTTTTAACCTCATTGTCCACAAACCATGCCGGGGAAAACACTAAGCACCGTATAATTTATTCAGTCATGTTGTTTGAGGAATGTGTTGCAGAATTTTACAATGAAAGCATTCCTTCTGCTCTAAAGTTAGAAATTGTACGGTATCAACGTCTTTGCAACATCAACTTCCAGGAACCGGTAAGTGTCCGGGAAAAGAGGCTGAAAAAAATACCCATACAGTGATGGTGTTGAATTTGGTGCCGATCCAAATTAGGGTTGTTTGACCGAAAGCGAGGATGACATTTGATATTAAGGTCTACAGGTGATACACTCAGCGTGCATTTTACTCTCACATCAGAGTTTTGTGTTTTTCCAGGAGACTTTGTTTGTGCAGGCGGCGCGGTGCAACAGTGGTTAGCGCGCCGACCTCACAGTGCAGAGG
>NW_017840175.1:0-1021 GCF_001891065.2 Hippocampus comes
CGGGTGAGCTGATTGATTAGGCTCGAGTGTCACAATCCCGAAACCTTCACTGTTATCAATCTAATCGTCTAAGAAATGCTTTAACACTGTCATACAAGTAAAAAGTAAATACGTTGCGCAATACTCGGTCCCGGTCCAAATGTGTTACTACCGGATATGTAAATATATGTCTTACCTCTTTGGTGTCTGTGCAGCACTGTGAATCAGCTTTCATAGTAAAAGTGATTGTGAAGTAGGGACAACAGAGATGAACGCAGACTCATGAGATGAAACTCAAACACCTGAGCACCCACACTGGATCCCTAGATTGTGTCTATTACAGGGCAATTGGCTCTTTTTATTTTTTCACCAATCCCAAAACGTTTTCAAAAAGAATTTGGGCTGTTTTATTGCACGGCTAGAAAACGGCATAGTAATTGTGTAAACCTGTCCACCTGTCTTAGCTTCCTGGTGAGCTTCATGGTAGACGCCCGTGGAGGCTCCATGCGAGGCAGCAGACATCACGGCCTGCGAGTGATCATCCCCCCTCGGACCTGCGCCGCGCCAACACGCATCACCTGCCGCCTGGTCAAACCCCAGAAGTTGACCACACCCCCTCCACTGGTGGAGGGCGAGGGCCTCGCCAGCCGGATCATCTCGCTGGGTCCATCCAGCATGCAGTTCCTTGGGTGAGTCCACGCCTCGCAGTTTGGTTTCGAAATTTGTCAGTGCCTCACCAGAAATCTGCCCTCATGTAATTGACTGATCAAGTCACGAATACATTCTTGACAGGAGTTAAAATAAATTCTTTCCATCACCAGTCACATGTGCACTTTGTCCGACTTGTCCCCTGTATTTTTGTGAGTAGAATGCTGGTAGCATTTGATGTATAATTTGAAATTATTGCTGCTAATCTTGGCATTCAAATTGAAAATCAAATCTGTAATTTCTGAAGCACCGTATTGGCCCGAATATAAGACGTGGTGAGTGTCGTCTTATATTCGGGGTCTAAACATTACACCCATTCACGACGCTAGATGGA
>NW_017840176.1:0-1021 GCF_001891065.2 Hippocampus comes
TTTTTTTTTTTCCTAATGGCTTTCACGGAGCATATCATCATGATGTTGTCAGTATTTTGTTCTCTCATTTTCCGATGAACACACTGGTATAAATATTCAAGCAGAAAGAAATTGCGCAGACTGCATAATTTATGGATCTACACTTTGAAGAGACATGCTATAGCTTTTACAATTATATCACGATGAGCTTTCTCTGCGAGGCAAAGGCAGTGATATTTCTCTTGTCGCATACTGGTAGACGTTTAATCCTCTAGGAATCTCTACCGTGGAAATTTGATTCTATAGCAAATCACAGCTGGATACGAAACAGAACAAATAAGTTCTTACATTTGCTTTTAATGTGCTCCTAAGATTGGTAATAAAACAGAATAAAGCTACACACAAGTGCTTGAATGCACTGGAAGATTGTGAATGTTCTGATTTCCTCCACGGTTAGCAATGCAAACTACAATAAACAAGAATCAACATACATCAATAAGAGGAGTGGAGACCAACAGAAAGAAGCTGGACAGCTAGGTTAGTGTGTACTTGTTGATATTGGCAAAATGACTTGCAAATGTTTACATAGCAAGATATTGGAAGGTACCTTCCTCTGAAATCACATCTGTTCTTTTACAATCATCACTTATTTTAGACCTTCACGCAATGTCACTCAAGATTTCAATCGTGTATGAATCAATAAAATGGAGTATAAAAAAATTAATTTATTTTGTTGAACCTGTTGTCATGGGACTTAA
This sequence comes from Hippocampus comes, assembly GCF_001891065.2. Classification (NCBI taxonomy): domain Eukaryota; kingdom Metazoa; phylum Chordata; class Actinopteri; order Syngnathiformes; family Syngnathidae; genus Hippocampus; species Hippocampus comes. The sequence continues at coordinate 738 of NW_017840176.1, forward strand.
TGAGTGCCACCGCTCAGCAGATTCAAATTCAATCAATGAGCAAAATATGCTGCTCAGTTTGGACTGTTGAGCTTTTAAAATAAGCCTCGCTAATGGTATTTAAGCATTCTATCAGATGGCTCTGATGTCATCCCCATGCTGGAACAGTGCCTAGGAGGGGGATAATTATAATTACGCTCATGCGTTTTTGGGAGATTTTCTATTCATTTCTGATATTGGCATTCTTCAGCAGCCACACACAATTTTCATGGGAACTGTCATTCTTAGTTTCACTCATAATTTTG
>NW_017840177.1:0-1021 GCF_001891065.2 Hippocampus comes
CCGGGGAAGCCGTCATCTCCCTGTCAAGAAAAACGACTTGAAGCTTGTGGACTCGGACCTTTGTGATTCAGACTGGACTTGGACTCAGACCTTTGAGACTCGAACTTGACTTGGACTTGATAAAAGTGGACTTGACTATAGCCCAATAACTCCAACACTACTCGCCCATCCCTACCACTCATAAAAAGTTTGAGATATTCGGCAGGATGAAACAGCATGTTGAACAAAAAACTCACAACATTCCAACCTTAAGTCCGATATCCCGAACTTTTTGTGAGATGTCTATGTTTATTTGTGAGTCTTTCCTTACCCTTGGTCCAGACATGCCAGGGAATCCCAGGATTCCGCCTTCACCTTTCGGGCCAGGGCCGCCCGGAAATCCCGGCTGCCCGGGGAAACCAGGCTGTCCCGGCAGCCCTTTGCTCTGTTCAGCAAAACCTGGAAGTCCAGGCAGACCCTGACGACCAGGCGGGCCTGGAAGACCTTTGTCACCTTTGTGGAAAACAAAGACAGTTTTTTTTTCTCCTGGTACCTGTCTTGTCTCATGTGGATGGATAAACCCAATGTATACCTCTGGGTCCGGTGAAACCGGGAAGGCCACTGCCTCCAGGGACTCCAGGGTCTCCTCTGGCCGCCGACTCCACTGAAACTGGAGGGCCAGGTGGGCCTGTGGGACCGGGTAACCCTGGCTCTCCTAAATAGGAGAATACAATCCACAGACATTTATTTGACTTACATTACGAGCTTCACATCACTTTGGGACGATTTGGATATGTTTTGTCAACACTGTTGTTTTTGTCAGTGATGACAGCCCTTTTTCTTTTTCATGACGTGACAGTGACTGTTAAATATGGCACTTTGATGACTGATATATGACGAGATGCAGACGAATATGTTAGGGGTGATCTGTCCGACACGCAAAATGTATGCTCACCACACCAGTGTTCACTGGAAGACAACTCCTTTGAACATAGCTTATACCTCATCCACCAATCCATTTTCAACACTGCTTATCCTGTAC
>NW_017840178.1:0-1018 GCF_001891065.2 Hippocampus comes
AAAAAAAAAATCTTCCTATGAACACACGATGCAGCCATTTTGGGAGAATTCTTCGCATGTGTCACATCATTGAACAAAACATCATGTTCAAGGAAGTGAGTGTGTGTTTTGGCGTGGGCTCATTGGCTGGCTCGCGTTGCAGTGGCTCACGCTTTATTAGTTGAAGTGAATCACTTGTTTGATCAGTCTTATCAATGTAAATCAACAGAGTGGTGAGGATCATAACGCTCCTGAAATTGACACCGAGATGGAATTTATCATGAGGTGTGCCAAAAGTGTGGTCGTTTCTTTTCAAGAAGTCCGACAATGTGTTGGACTCAAAATGCACCCAGGGGCAAGAATGAGGAGGGCCGCGACAGAATTTGACATGACATTGGTACATATTAATAGATTTGGTTGGTATTAGATGCCCGATAAGTGTGTAGCCTCAGAATGACTCTGTAACACCTCAAGCGCTTGCGCAATTTCGAGGGGTAAGTCGTAGAGGATGTTGGCTTTCCACGTCGCTATCTGACTTAAAATATGGTGTACAAAAAAAACACTCCATGGCTTAAGGGCCCGTATTTCTGATCTGATATGATTTGGTAATGACTGTCCTAGACATTAAAAGCCTCATTTTATCCCTAACTTTTGTGAGTTGTGTATTTTTAGACCGAGGAGTTAAAAAAAGAAAATGGTGCGCAAAGACTCCAACGTTTGAATCCCAAACCAGTTTGTGTGTTCATATTTGCACGTTCCAAAAGTGGAAAATGAAAACCCTCACCCAGATCTGCAGTTTGATCCTTTTGTCATTGCGGAAGACGGTCTTGACTTTGAAGTCAATGCCCACGGTGCTGACGAAGGCTGAGGTGAAGGAGTCGTCTGCGTAGCGGAAGAGGAAAGACGTTTTCCCCACGCTGCTGTTGCCGATGATCAGCAGTTTGAACATGTAGTCAAAGTTCTGGTCAGCCGCATCCTTCTGGGACGGCAGCTGTTGGAGGCGCGAGTCACTTGACGCCATCTAGAGAGGGACCAGAGG
>NW_017840179.1:0-1021 GCF_001891065.2 Hippocampus comes
GTTCTGGAGGCCTTGGCGTCGGCCGGCGCGGTCGTCAGCCTGGTTCTGTTCATGGTGCTGCTCGCCAACGTGCCCTTCATGAGGGACCGCAACCGCAGGAACGCGGTGGGCCTGCACGCCATCTTCCTGGTGTGCGCGTCCGGCCTCTTCGGCCTGACCTTTGCCTTCATCGTGGGGAAGAACTTTTCCACCTGCGCGTCGCGCCGCTTCCTGTTCGGCGTTCTCTTCGCCGGCTGTTTCTCGTGCCTCCTGGTTCAAGCCGTACGGCTCAATGCCCTCGCCAGGACCAACCGCGCCCCGCGGGCGGGGAGCTCGTGCCTCGCCGCGTTGGCTCTGTGGTCGGTGGAGGTGCTCATCAACACCGAGTGGCTGATCATCACGGTGGTGCGCCACCCGCTGGGGCTGGACAACTCCGCGGTCGATGGCGACGTGGCTGCGGCTGTGCCCTGCAACATCGCTAACGCCGATTTCGCCATGGCGCTGATCTACGTGATGGCGCTCCTCGTCTCCGCCCTGGGCGCAGGCCTGGGCGTCATGGCGGGAAAACACAAGCAGTGGAAGAGGGAAGGCGCCCTCATCCTGGCGTGCACCCTCCTCTCCGCTGGGATCTGGGCGGCGTGGATCGCCATGTACGTCCACGGGAATCGAGCCCAGGGCGGCGGCGGGCCTCGGTGGGACGACCCCACGCTGGCCGTCGCCCTGGTGACCAACGGTTGGGTCTTCCTGGCGCTTGTCACCATCCCTCAAGTGTGCTCCTCGGCCGGGGACGGAGACGGTGACCTCGTCTTTGGGGAGGACGCTTACTCGGGCTCTGGCGTCAGCTACGAGAACATCCTCAAGGAGCAGAACTCTCGCAACGTCTTTGCCGGCAACATTGAGAACAAAGCCTTCACCATGGACGAGCCCGCACAAGGTCCAAGTGTGATTTTATTTATTTTTTTCTTACAAACAAACCAGAAAAAATGGGAGTTGGTCTCATGCTTTGGATGACTGCCTTGCAGTTCAAGGGTTCAAGGTTTGA
>NW_017840180.1:0-1022 GCF_001891065.2 Hippocampus comes
ACTAGCACCGCCCTTCTGCTTGATCCAGGAAGTAGTCTGCTCAGTCATTGAAATCCAGTTAAGGCACATAGTTGACATTACCTGGACAAAAATCTCACAGCAGTTGTGCCACTGTATGTTGCTGGCATAGATAGATGAAAAAAAAGAAACATTTGCAGGGATGGAAATTCCAGGTACAGAAAGTAAAAATCCTGCCACAGTTTGGCCCCAGTGGCTAAAACCAAACTATGACAAGGTTTTTTCGTTTCTGGACCTGGATTTCTCATCTCTGATTGTATGTAGTGCAGTAAATCAATAACAATTTTCTGACTAAAATTGGATCTTTTTTCCATGTTTGGGTCCGGTTAATCGTGCCTTGGATGATGTTCGATGTTTGTTACCGTGACCACAATGGTTTTGAAAACAAATCCTCACAATGGATATTTATTTCCTTTTTGTGGTGGTTGGCGCAGGTGCGGCCTGATGCTCGCCCTCTCCATTAATCTGGTTTTGTGGATGGCTGCGGTCACGGAGGAGTCACTCCACCAAACAGGCCACCACGGTGGCGACCACGGCGACGACCACGGCGACGACCACGGCGGCGATCACGGCAACAACACGCATGAATCCAACGACCACCATGACAACAGCTCCCATAAGCTCTGGGGACGGAACCTGTACATCAGCAAAGGTACAGGAGAAGCCATTTGACAGGAGCTGGACAAACGTTTGAGCTCAAGACCACATTTGAGTTTCAGCGTGCGCAGATGGGCAAGGTTTTTCTTAGAAAGCAGACCAGACCATACTTTGCCCACCCCTGCATTCGCGTATTGGTGACAGTAAATGGCAACAATGTAACCCCATTCTCTCTTCCTGTCACAGCGAGTTACGGAGAGGACGAATGCGAGTGCAGCCACACATCCTGCGGCCTGTTCAAAGACGCCTATTTCTACCTGTACCCCTTCAACATCGAGTACAGCCTCTTCGCCTCCGCCATGGCCTACGTCATGTGGAAAAACGTCGGCCGACTGGGCGAGGCCCAC
>NW_017840181.1:0-1022 GCF_001891065.2 Hippocampus comes
AAAAAAAAGTGCTTTGCCTCCAAGGTGAGGTAGCTCGAAGCCCTTCCTAACTGTTTTGATCTCAGTATTCACTGGACAGATTTGCATTTGCGTTACTAGCCCAGCTGATTGTTTATTTATGAATGTCATCATTAGAGTACCACGTGATTCAACGGCCAGGTGATGAAGTGCTGCCTTCACGAGTGAAAATCCTTCGGTGAAAACATCCAAACGATGCTTTCGAACAGGGGTGTCTAACTCATTTTGATATTGTAGTTTCTCTCAGTTTGCCGTTATGACAGTAAAATCAAATAAATGCCATCATCTACATTAACTCTGAAGTACTGGGGGAGGAGGTGAGCGGTTGCTGAACTTCATGAGACAAAACCTCCCTCCCACTAGACTTGACTAGAAGTGGATGTACTTGAATTCTTTGTCCTTGCTTTATTTTGATTGAAGAATGTCGGAGACACCTGAGAACACAGAATTAGTCTTTTTTTTCAACACTTGCTTGGTTGATAATGTGGTAAAGTCACCTTTTGTTCAGCCGAACTTTAGCTGGGGGGAGATGCTATAACTGTACGTATTGTAGCTAGTGTAGCTTGTTGTAGCTAGCCCAGCTAGTGTCATTTACGCTAGTATGCTAGCTAATTTTTTTGCTCAGTTTTAAGGACAGAACAGTTATTCATGTAACATGGGTTTGTGACGGTGTACATGCTAGATGCATGGAGTTGATGCTTTGTGGTCCTCTCCATTTTAAGTGCTTTGCCGCCATCTTTTGGCATCTTTATGCAATTGCAAACCCCTTCAGGGGTAGCCAAGTTTTTTTTTGGGTGGGTCCCTATCCCCTGCAAATCAGAGGATGGAGGGTGGGGGGGCGTTTACTGTCTACCCACCCTTTTGTAGGATTTCCCTTTTGTTTCGCGCTCACAGTAATACTGTTTGCATTCGAGCAGATTGTTTGTATTTCTTTACGCCGACATTTAGCGGGTTGATGATATTCCTCTGGTTTGACCTTCCAGCATCCTGATGGGAAAAAAAAA
>NW_017840182.1:0-1022 GCF_001891065.2 Hippocampus comes
CAGCATAAGAGTCCATTACATGAGATGAAGTGCTGCAGGTTGACACATTTGGGAGATCGGTTTGACCTCAGGATCCGACCCGGTCAGTCCATGCGGAATCCTTCACTACATCTCCCCCACTTCAGATTTTGGCCTAGTTGGTCGGTGTTGAATCCATACGTCATCACCACCTATCCCTCACTCCAAGCAGGAGTAGGGGGGAGAAGCTGAAGTAAAACAGGCCAAAATTCCAAACCACAGGCTCCAAAGCAGATTAAGAGGCAACTTCCATACAATGTGATATTCAACTTCATGCAATAATGCGAAAATAAGTATGAAGTTGAGATTCAAACATGGTTTCGGGACGGAACGTTTTCAAGATTCGTTTTTCAAACCACGTCTACTCTGTGTGCAGTTGGTGATGGAGTACTGCCTCGGATCCGCCTCCGACCTCCTTGAAGGTGAGTCTTACTGCGAAGGTCGGCCCGTCCTAGTGACTGCCACACGATTATTTTTTTTAATTGGCATCCAACACGGTTGTTGTTTGCAGTTCACAAAAAGCCTCTGCAGGAGGTGGAGATTGCTGCTATTACTCACGGAGCGCTGCAGGGGCTGGCCTACCTTCACTCTCACAACATGATCCACAGGTGACCGCTTACGCTTGATTGATGATTGATTTTTTTTTTGCTGCCCATTGGCGGGAGTACGTCACACATGTCCAAGTCACTGTGCAGAAAACACAACTTCCTGTATATCGGCAGACTCACTCTCGTTAGTTAGCTTGATTAACACGGTCACAATCGCATTGTTTTCTAATGGTCCCGAACCAGTCTGTCTTGTCTTCTACTTGATTGTGGTTTTCGTAAACACATAACCATTAAGAAGCTTAGCTGATGTTTGAGGGGCGAGCTACATGGTGACGTACAAGTCGCTTGCCTGTCTTTGAAGCTGTTACAGTGACTAATGGCATTGTTGCCATTTTCTTTTTTCCTCTGTTTGATCAAGGAAACAAATCTTGGAATCCGATTTGAGTAATTTTCAGA
>NW_017840183.1:0-1022 GCF_001891065.2 Hippocampus comes
TCATTTTTTTAATCTCCTGTGATGAACCTGTGTTAACTGTACACGTCTATCATTTGTGTTCCTACTTACACGATACATACATGTCCGACTACGCTTTGGGCCGCAGGGAGCGGGACGAGCTGCTGGCGGCTCTGAGCGCGGCGCGGTCCGCTCGGCAGGAGGTCCAGCATCGGGAGTGGTCGGCCTGTCTCCAAGTCAAAGGCGCCGTTGAGATGGCCGAGGAGGCCCACCTGCACAGAGCTGAGGTCGGATTTTCACAGCCGAAATGGCTGCAAAACGGAATCCCAACATTTTTTTCACAAAAGTCTATTTCCCCTTCGCTTCCAAGAAAAAAAGCAATATATTCAAAACAAGCTTTGCTTTTATTGTTTCTGTTTGTTTTTTTCCCCCCTTTGCCATTTACTTTGGAGGAAATTGTACTGCAAATACAGGCAGAGCCCTTTTATGCATAGTGAGAACCGTTTTATATTTAATTGACCCCCCCCAAAAAAAAGCCTGGTACTGTAGTTTAAAACGTCATCGTACCACATCTTAAAGCTAAAACGCACCAATATCATTTCAGGCGGATCTCCTAAATGGCTTCCAGATAGATTGAGTAAAATAAAAGGCATCGCAAGTGCGCGCGTGCGTGTGAAAAAACACATGCGGTAAAGACTCTCTGGAACTTCCACAAAGTTCTCAGTCAAACAAGCAGAACAGGGACAGAAATCCGAAGTGAGGATCAATCCGAAAATGGAACCACTTCCTATCTGGTCGTCTGACTGTCAACGCCGGTCCGTTCGCAATGAGCCGTCACCCCCGGCGACGATGTGGCACCTACTCTTTGCGTGCCTCGGTGCAGTTGGAGGTGCGGTGCCAGCAGCTGTCCAGGGAGCTCGCCCGGCAGACGGCGCAGCGGCAACGCGACGCGCAGGCCCTCAAGGACAAACTGGCCGAGGCCACGGAGGAAGGACGCGGCGAGGGTCGCCGGCAGAAGGAGGAGCTGGCGAATACCGTAAACGCAACTCGCGTATTACCGCAAC
>NW_017840184.1:0-1022 GCF_001891065.2 Hippocampus comes
AATCTCGATTTAACGGACGAATTGGACGAAGGGAGTCGCCCCTGCGAGCCGTTGGTCTGCAGAAGTTCCTGCTCTTACTCGTGGCCCAAAAGCCACTCAAATACAGTACAAATGTGTTGTTTTGTACTTTTTCAAGGCCTACAAATGCCCAATACAGCAAAAAAATGATTGCCGATAAATATTCAAAAGAGCTTGAAATGATCTAAAACGTTTTCGGGTGATCTAAAACATACTTTGCAGGTACTTGCAGGTGATAGGTTGGTAAGAATGGCGTGTGTGGTGTGACATGATGTTCGTGCACTTCCTTTTTTCACCTCTGATTGTACTTTGTAAAGAACAACTTGACCAGAAACACAAAAAGCATCTGAGGCTGCAACGGTGCTTTGGCACAAATTTCTGTCCATTATACTTGAGAATCCACTATTGGCCCGTTTGAATGCATTCAGTTTGTACGTATAAATACAGTCAGTCCATAAATGCTGTTTAATTCCGCCACTGTAGAGCGTTCATGGCATTCCAAAGCAAATGAGTGAGAGGTTATTTGGACAAACCCTTTTCGAAGAATCTTAAATAAGGTAATTAGTGTCTAACGTAAATTGCGAGGCACTGCCTGTTGTACATATATCCAAGTCGAAGACGTCCATTTGAGGTGTGGCATCTAATTCGAGTTGAGGAAATCATCTTTTAGCATGCTAGCGAGTGTCCATCTGTTTGTGTCGAAGCAGCATTCAGCAGCAGCGGTTGCCGGACCATCTGGGAACCTGGTCAGAGTCACGTGACCTGTTCCTGCGACCACCTGACCTACTTTGGCATTCTCATGGTAGGCACTTCTTTTGACATCACTTTTAGTCTCCGTTTAGGAGGATAACCACCAAGATAACGGCCTCTGTTTTTGTCGACGGAACAAGTCGAGCACAAACTGACGTCTAAATGCGTGCGTGGGTGGAGCTTGCCTTCTTTTGATATTTTCACAAACGTGCGCAGTTAGAAACAGGGGTGTTTGCATTGTTGCGGGTGTGCGC
>NW_017840185.1:0-1022 GCF_001891065.2 Hippocampus comes
CCTGTCATTTGAACAGGGGTGTGTAGACTTTTTATCTCATATCTGTCAATCTACCTATCAAATTTAAAGGAACAGGATATTAATTTAGTGAAAAATCTTCCAAATAATGTAGTATTTACATACAAAATACTATTTACCGCCTTGCTCAAGGGCAGTTCGATACGAGCCGGGAGGCAGAGTATCGCTAACCACTTGTTACCATTTTGCATTTTTTTTCCCAAACTGTTAACCTGCTGTTCCAAAGTTGCTCTGCCTGCCATGACAAGCTATACTTTACAGTATATACAGGTACATATGAAAACAAGACAATTTCATCCATCATACATTCGCTCCTTGAAATGATTCAGACGTTTTCCCGGCAAGATGTAGAGTTGAGCTAAAATGGTGAATGTCGTCTGCACTGGCCCTCTATAAGCTCTTCTCCTGTGAAGTGGCGGTGATGAATCTAACCATGTGATGCGGTTTATACACTCGAGGGCATCTGTGCATAATGAGGTGCTTTTATTCGGGTTGTTTTGAGGAGAGAGCATTGCACTGTATTGAGGCTTCATTATTTGTGGGATGACTCATTCACTCGTTCACGCTTCAAGGCCAATGTCAATTTCAGCAATCAACGTCAAAACCATATCAAAAGCTACTAAGACACATTTGTGAGAGTACATAGGGGGTGATTGAGGAGGGGAATGCTGTGAAATTTTGTGAATAATGTGAAATCCCACATTATTGTGTTGCGGTTGTATTATGATGATCTATATTACTTGAATACGAAAGAGATATTTCCATTTTTACTGTCCCTATATACACTTGCGTTGCCACGCTTGAGTTAAGTGGCACAAATGGAATGGGTGGTGGGGGGATGGGTTGTGTTTACATTACACTAACTGATGCATTTTAATGACAAGGTCAAAGATGATCCTGTCAGTACTATTGTAAACTAAAAATAGAATCTTGATGAAGTAGCAGAAAATATTGCACCGTTTAGCATGTCATTATTGGCCAATGTATACTTAAAAAAAAAAAAA
>NW_017840186.1:0-1022 GCF_001891065.2 Hippocampus comes
AAGATTGACATGGTTGTTTAATTTCTCACTTGATGGGAGGGCAGGCACACCAGAGACCTAATTGTTTATATTCAAGCAATTAAAATGTACATTTTCCTTGACATGTTCCCCCACAGTGGCCGACTGGTTAGCACATCTGCCTCAGCTTCAAATCCAGGCTCACAGACTTTCCTGTGTGTAGTTTGCATGCTGTCCTCGTGCTTGAGTGGCTTTTCTGCAGTCACTCGGGTTAAATCCCACCGTCCAAAAGCATGCATGGTTAGTATGGCTGTGCACGAATTGGCGATACTTGATTTGACATGCAAAATGGCCATTAAAAATGAACACCCAGATGGTGGAAGGTGGTGTCCATGTGTCCACTTGACAAAAGCCAACTTTACAGCCGCAAATGCAGATCTTCTTGCAGTTTCCTTGGGTGCATTAATCTCCTGGATGGACTCCAATGAGTCAGTTTTTGCTTTCGCCATGTCGACCGCGCTCCTCTCCTACACTGAATTAAAAGGGAATGAAAGGAGCCTCTTCCTTTAGCCAGGAAGCTTGTCGGCTGTGTTCACTCCCACAACGCCGCAAATGCCCATTCTGCCTGCCACATCTCCGAAAATAACAAAAGGAAGAACCCCCACCCCATGTGCTTTGTGCTAGGCTTGCACTGGGTATGAAAATAGAGCCCTAATCAGGTTAAGCGGTATCGCAGATGGTTCGATGGAAAGCCCTCAATGTGACCACGAAGTCCAAGTAAAATGTTAAAATTGCCCTGCTTTTATTGTCCTTGTTGTGGTTTTATTTTATGTGGACTCATGTGAACGCTAGTACAAATGAGTTAGCGAGCCAGAGCTACAAATGGTGTCTGTTTTCACTATTTTTAATGACTTTTCTGACCCCTCTAGCGACTATTGCTCAACATTCTTATTTCCTGCACCGTGGAGGGTCAAGAGCAAGAAGATTTGTCCTAATAATACTTTATGCAAATCAAGAATTTCATATCCTGTCCGTATGGGGTGTATGACAAGACATCATCTATT
>NW_017840187.1:0-1021 GCF_001891065.2 Hippocampus comes
AAAAAAAAAAAAAGTTGAGAATAGTACACATAAATTGAAATCATGAGGCTCTCATCTCAGTTTATGAACAAATGTAGCACCACACTTTGAAACTGGGCCTGTTTATTGAAATATGAAACAATTACATGTGACTTTCATTGCTGACATCGATAACATATTTCTTTTTTACAGTTATATTTTACAGCTGTAATAAAGAATTTTGAGGGCCAATTGACTCCAAGCACGAAGTTCGTTAGAATCCAAACATTCAGTGCCAAGAATATGTTTTCTCATATTTTTTTAACATTTTTTTTTTCATTGGGAGGGGTAGAGAAGGGTCCGATTCTCTTCTCCAAGTAAACTTACGATTAGCTTCGCTTCTTCTACTGTGGACAGGCATCGCTAGTCGAACCAGCAAATACGATTTACTCATATCATTACATTAGTGACATATTTATGTCTGCAGATGTGTCCACTGCACACTCCCAGAGCACTAAGTCCACATTATGATCATTTTCCCTTGTCGTGTGTGTCATCTGTCCCATTTTAAAAAATGGTTTAAGATTATTATTTTTTTACCCCACTTTCATAGTATTGTTATAGTGACGGACAGAACAAGTTCATTCTCTTCCATTAAATGGCAACAACTTTTAAAACATTTCTGTTTGGTGGTATTTTGTGACATTTTCTGATGTCAGACGCGTGCCGTGTCTCAATAAAGCTTTGGAAACACCGGTTTAAGCGATGTCGTCACTTTCAGAGGATGATGGTGCGATACCTGGACGCCGCGCTATTATTGCCAGTCCTTTGAAACCCTCGAAAGTGCCAATGTAAGGTTTGACAACAAAGATGCCTCCAAAGGAGCCAAAAGCAAGTTTCTCCGTCAAAATTTTGAAGACGAAGTGATACAGTAAGGAGCGGCGGCCACTCCGGATTGTCATGTGTTCATTTCTCCTTCGTGCTTGAGTCGACGCAGGCGCCGTGCACCTACAGAGCTTATGAAGATCTTCGATAAAGCTCACACACTGTATAAAAAAAAAAA
>NW_017840188.1:0-1022 GCF_001891065.2 Hippocampus comes
AATTTTTTTTGCTCTCTCCAATTGAGATATCAGATCAGCTCATTATATGAACCTCCACGATTATTAACTCCTGCTCATGTGTTCCTCATTCCACCTTTCTCCTATTCATTACCCACATTCCGGATGTGCCAACTCTGAAATGATTCTTCTGAAAGGATTCAAACAGACAGATTTGTGCTTTTATGTCCTGAAGTCATCGCAGAAAATGGGACTTTGTTGTGGTTCCATTTCGATGTTTGTTTCCATTAGTTGTAATGGCTAAATTTCCTAATACTATCAACATAGTTGTTGAGAAGATGGATTGTAATGATAACTACTATAAGAGATATTCAGTAAATCTGAGCAATCAGACACTCTAAATTGCATGAGTGATACAACTATCAAATATTTTGGGATTCGGACATCCCACTGAAAATTTTATCAAATAATCGGGTGTATGAATGAAAACAAAAAATGCATATCTTTTTGCCTGGTTCAAGAACAGCTATAAATATTGAAGAAAAAAATACGTATTTCGACTTAATAAAGAATGGAATAGCAGCACAATGTTTTCATCTCTAGAAACAGTGAGATTTTAGACTTGGTCTATGAAACTAAAGTGACGTCAGAATCACAGTTGCGATTTAGCGATTGAGTAAACCTGTGGTGTGGTGTGGTGAACGGGAACTGTCAGGCTGTCAGCATCAAAGTGTGTAGTTTGCATCCAATAAACTGCCTTTCAAAAGTAATCTGGCGGTTCTCGTCAGCCTATATGGGGCACCTGAGCACTACTTGCCACTTACGTGGCCACCGCAAAAGACTGCCAACAGGGGACAGTACAAGACAGTGCTAGCGTAATTTTTTATTTATTTTTTTAGCGCCCTTAATTAGCAATTTCCGGACAGAGTTGTGCTGTTGACGTTGATTTGCGACCACAATATAAATGCCACGTTGTCTGGAAGACGAGTCAAGTCCGCTGTTATGCCACAACACACTGCCGGGAACAACTTCAAAATAAAAGCATTATAAGGCATTAATGTCCT
>NW_017840189.1:0-1022 GCF_001891065.2 Hippocampus comes
TTTCTAGAGTAGTACACAATAGGAACATCATCAATACATGGAGTCAGTAATTTTATTACCGTGATTAAAATGGTAAGAGAGAATTATTTTCAGTGTGAATTATGTTGTGACTTAATTTTCTAACAATCTAATTCAATTAACTGATTCCACGGGTTAATTTTAGCTGGTGCGACATTAAAAAAAACAAAATATAAAAATCTGTCTATGTATCAATTACTTTCCTGCTTAGTGGGACTCACAGCCCGCAAAGGTTAATGAGCTCAAACACAGTTCACCGAGAGCTCATTAAAATGACCGCAGAGACTGGGAGGACAGCCGAGATGGGAAGAAACATACTGTAAGAGTGCAAGGTGAGCCATTCGAGTTGCAGTCAAGTACTGTACATGATTCTGTTGGGGTGACTGCCTTACCAAAGTGGCTTACAAAGAGTGATAATATGTATTATTATGAGCCTTTACAAAAGTAATCATGAGAAATAATATTAATAATAATGCTAGCTAGCACCATGCCCCTGATTGGTTTGTATTCTGTTGTGTTATGCTTTTTTAATTCAATGCATAGATCTTTTAACTAGAGTCACATAAATTAGAAAATAAAGGGTTTCATAAACACATTTGAAAAGATCATATACCTGCTCTGCCTATCCAGTCGTATTGTGTCCTCCTTTTAAATACTGCCTCACCGCTCCATCACAGTAGAGAAAACAACACTGGCAACAACAGACTGGTAAAACATCTGGAGGAGTTTATTACAGTTGCAAGAGGAGCTCAGTCTCAGGAAGCAAAAGCAGGTTTTCCATTGTAGCAGTTTGCACACCGAAATGTCATTTTTCCATTATATATTTTCAGGGCCATGTGATGACCATGGCTCCACTTTTTAGACGCGCTTCTGAGGTGGTTCAAAAAAAGCAGGCCCTGTAGGGCCGTAGCATCATTTTTATCTGATTGTCCAACAGATGTAGCCATTTCTGAAGTGCTGTGGCAAGGAACATTTTCCTTGGTCAATTTTCAAATTTTTTTTTT
>NW_017840190.1:0-1022 GCF_001891065.2 Hippocampus comes
GGGGGGGGGGGGGGGGGGGGGGGGGGGGTATTCTGGCGAGGGGCCTGAGTCGCCGTTGAAAGCGTATGCCCGTGTTTGCCCAGGAATCCTTGGTGGGCAATCCATTGTTACTATGGCAATATACCGCGACAGCTCCCCCACCCACTCTTAACTTCTCCCATGGCAGTATGCCTGGATATTGGGGGGGCGGGGGGTAGTGATGGCGGGGTGAAGCAATTTCACAGCTCCCATCAATGCTCAAAGCATCGCTCAGAGACAGCATCCTCCTCAAAACTGTCACCGCGCTCTAACAAGTTGGCCCTCGGTTGGATGAGGCACAGGAACGCCGTGTTCCACTAAAATCTTGTGATAAAGCCACCTGGGGAAGCGGGGAGCATTTCAAACGCCCAGGTCCCTCAACACTAAATTGGCGGCGCTTGCTTCGCCACAACGGGCTCATTTCGTCGCGATGTCAAAGCCCCGCCGGGAACCGTAATTCACTTGCCCTCACCTCTTTTCGAGTTCCGGCTCCCTGAGATCAAATTAGACGGTGAGCGCACCCGTGACGACACAACACTCGAGCGTAAGGCCTCGGAATCCAGTCTGGATCAGTCACTTACATCCTACCGAGTTCGTTTGTGATAGCAGAGGCGGGTTCTTACCCCTCCAAAGGAGGCGATGTTTTCATCAGAGCCTCTTGGAATCTGCTTTTATTTTGATGATTTTTCCATCTGGCTTCAACATTTCTAAATCTGACAAGAATGAGTACCCTGGTGAAAATCGATGGCAGCGGCCCCTTGATGCCCAGTGAGAGCGACAGTGGCCGAAGCAGCCAATACAAAATGAATCCACTCGCAAAGAGCATGGAAGACAGACTACCGATATCACCGCTTGGAAAAAAACCAAACCAAAACAAAACATACGAATAACCTACCAGATGACAGTGTGTGTGCGTGTGTGTATGTCAACCTTTTGTCTCGTGGCTAGGGACCGTAACACAAAGCAATTCATTCGACATAAAATGTATCAGATCATGTCAAGGA
>NW_017840191.1:0-1022 GCF_001891065.2 Hippocampus comes
GAACAACGAAATATGCACGATATGACAAAGTTTGCTTTTGGGAAAATAGTTGCATATTAATCTTGATAAATGCCAATACCTGATGCAGTCTTGGTAGACCCTGCCCTCCCAAATACATGATCAAAAAAGAAAACCAATTGCATAGTGCATTCTATAATACTACTCAAGTTATGAATTCCTTTTGGGTGGAAATTAAACAAATAAACTTCCAATAGGATCAGCGGTTCGGATCACGGATGAGTGGATAAAATACCCAGTTATTCTAAAGAAACAATGACAATCAATCATAAAACCTCTCCGAAATAATGAAAATACATTACTTGGGTGTCTTCATATTACACAAACAAAGCACTCACACAAGATGTGTTCAGTTGAGAACCAAAGTTATGATCGCTTCTTGAGTTTTTTTACCCTGCTTGTGCACAGGGACACATGCCTCCTGTAACCCAAGCTGCCCAGGGAACTAAATCTGACAACAAACAAAGATCCCCACACAATAGAACAACGACTTGCTGTTAAAAGTTGCATTTCTTTTGACCTTATTGTTGAGTGTCTCAATGTCACTTCACTGCATTTGAGGGTTACCTGACTCTCTGTTATCTAAAGTCACGAACTAATCTGTCATTAATTCCACACATTGGTAGAATACTTTTTTAACATTTGTATTTGTAATTCAGTGTCTGATAATTATTTTTGACGTTGAGTTTACTCTTGGATTGACTTGGGTACAAAATCTGAGGGAAAGAGTTATGGCATATAGAACGTTTATTCTTTCATTTTGTGGAATAGAATGATCACTGATAAGTGTTTTGTTTTCGAAATTCACGTCTTCGTGACCACGGTCCGTATTTTTCCACGTTTTTGCTCTCTAACTTCTGCTGCAGATTTAGTTGCAGATGCAGATTGGGTAATCACAACCCTCACGATCTGTCCGGCGGCACACGCCCCCAGAAACGGGTTTCCCCCGGGTCCTAAAACGAATTAAGTTGAGGGAAAGGAGAGGATTTATTTTGGCTCTCCAC
>NW_017840192.1:0-1023 GCF_001891065.2 Hippocampus comes
AAAAAAAAGTGTTCCCTGGATTGACCTGCCACAACCCAGCCTTGGCCGAGATCTACCGAATGCTCTTTGTTATATCTTAAAATGTGTCCAAATGTGATCCGACGGAACTCTGGCATTGAATGCAACGTCAAGGCCGAATCAAGAATTCGGGGGTGTTTGATCAGCGAGGCACAGTCCAGAGCTGAAGACAAGCTTTTTTTGTCCTGACATTAACAGGATTAAGACTGAGGTTGCTTAGGTTGTCCGTCGATGAAAAAAGGCAAACATTGTCAGGGTGGTGGGTCACTCAAGCTGTGTGGTACTAAACTGAACAATTAGCCTGAAAAGTAAAGAGGCACAGCAGTGATCCAGGTGATGTGTACTGTAATACCAGATTAATACATTAACAGATAAATACCAAATATATGTTTTTGGGGGGTGGCGGATCACTCATCCATAACTATGGGGGCTCCTGGGATTAATAGGCGACGAGTCTTCTCTGCCACTCTGGCCGATAAGCTGGTAAAGACGGTGACTGAGGTTCTGTACTTGGCAGGTTCCCAGTACACATCCCACTCGCATCAGCTGGGCATGGTGTGGGTAGTGGTGGGTACCCCGGAAGCCAGGGTGGGCGTGGCGGCGGGCCCTCAGCGACGTCGCAGGGACCCCAAAACGATCTGCAGGTCTGGCCCACGCCAGACTGGGGTTGCTTCTTTTTGCCTTAGAGGGCTGTTGGTGTCTGAGGGCCCATTTCACCGACGGACTGGCGGTGTTGGTTTGGGCTCCAGGAACCAATGATGGATCCTCTTCGGAGTCGATTAGCTTGTTGAGATGGTCCAAGCTGAAGAGAGATAACAAATGAAGTTTAGAATTTATAGGGCAAAAAAAATGAAAAGGGTTCAGCAACCTGAACTTTTCCCAATGTTTCAATAAAATTTGGACATGTGCAATAGGCTACTTGATTTATACAAGACTTATAAAAATCAATCAACATATTTTGTAATTTTTTTGTTTTATTCTTTTATTCCGAATCACAAAATATTT
>NW_017840193.1:0-1023 GCF_001891065.2 Hippocampus comes
TTTCCATATTGTATCAATAAGATTGTAAACAGAAAATAAGCCACATACCTTTTAGACTGACAAGTGCTTCTGCCGAGGAGCCTAACCAAGAAATGAGGAGAATTATACACACTGTACCTCGAGTGCATTTTGCAATGACATCTATATATATTATCTTGAAACAATACAATGCTTGCAAACAGCTGCTATTTAAACAGTACGGCTCGGCTCGCCCCCAGCGAGGCCTACGCCGAGGATCGAGCTGTCAAACACGGGTAACGTTACGGCGACAGCTGGGTGGACAACCGAGACCTTCCTCCGGTGTGTGGACAGAATACGCCGATTCAAATTGCTGGCTGATACGTGAACGCCCATAAAATTAATGTATCAAATTTAATGACACGGAGACAATAAAACATAAAACTTGATGCGAGCACGAGTAGCACAGTGAGCTAACCTTACTATGCGTGAGTGTTTTGTTCCCACTCCCGGGAGGCTCCTTTTGTTATTAGCGGGTGCTAACTAGCAGCTAAGCTAACGTTATTTGTTTACTCAGTGCAAGTGCAGGAAACTTGACAAACTCCCCGGTTAGCCTTCGTTAGCCTCTCGTGCTAATCAGGGTTAGCCTGATCGACCCCTGGGTAAGAGACCGGTGATGTCTCGAACTTTGTGGGAAAGAATTTTTTTTTTTTAAAGACTTGAAATTAAATAGAGGAGGCGGTCACCCTGGTGTGTTGCGGGGGGGGTAGTAACGAAGCGAAAGTGGGTAGAAATGGACGTTGTTTTTACTCACTCTCGTCCAGCAGCTGGTCCATCTCCGCCATCTTGCATGAGCCGCGCCGCTTTTTCAAAGAGGTTGTCAAAATGCATTCTGGGTTGGGAGTCGGGACGCTGCCTCAAGCCGAGGCCGACTTCCCTACTTTTTTTAAAAAGCTTTTTTTACGACTATATATGGATAATTGGACTTCAAATATTCAAATGGTATTATTTGTTAAAACTAGTAGAAGTTTAAACTACGTGAATGCTTTATTTAATTTTTTTTTT
>NW_017840194.1:0-1023 GCF_001891065.2 Hippocampus comes
GGACGGGGTTTTAGTGAGCTGGGCGGCTTACTTCAGAGTAAAAAAATGTATAAAAATAGCAACTCCCCCCATCCCATAATTTAGGCCTTTCAATATCGAGCATCTTCACGGCGTATTATTTCAACCTTGATGAAAAGAATACTTCTGTGTCATTAACGTTATATTTAACATTTGAAGAGCTTTAAGTCTTGGTCAAGTCTTTCCTCGTGGAAGGATTTCACCCGATGCGGAAAAATGCGCCCGCCGCAGTCATCAGATCAATAACGATTGATCAATTTAAGTGGCTAAAACTCAAAATCAGCATCGGCGAACTTCAAGTGCCCCGAAATTGTCACGTCGTGTCCACTGTTCACGTCGAACCCTGTCTGAAGCCAATTCTGACCAAAATGGTTTCAAGCCTCTGTTTTTTTTTTTTGCACTTTTGTGACGCGCGGTTCTAACGCAGTTTGGGTGAATGTGGTTTGAAACCAGTTTTTGTTCCGTGCGGTCTGAACACAGTTGCGTTGAGTGCGGCAGGGGAGGCGGTCGCAGCTGTGGGCAGGAGACACCTTACACCTTTGAGTCGTCGCCCAGGCCCAGGTAGGCGGTGGCGTTCCGGGCGACGTCCCGTAGAGCGACCGCCACGCTGCCCAGGAGGCCCTCGAGGTCAGTCGCCTCCAGATGCTTGTAGGCCAGGAAAAGCGAGCCGCAGAGCACCACGAGGAGGGCGAGCTTGAGCAGGAGGGAGAGGGCGCCGCGCCGCGTCGGGGCTTTCCCCGCGACGGGGGAAGGGGAGGTGGCGGCGCCGACCCCTCGGGAGAAGGACTCCGAGTAGGAGCGCGTCTCCGTGTGCACGCTGTGGCGCACGCGGGACTCGTCCAGCCAGTAGTCGCTGGGCTTGAGCGGTCGGCCCGCCGCTCCTCGGATGGGACGCCTGCAGGTGGCGCTGCAGGACAAACAAAGGCTGTCAAGCGACCTCACGCCCGTTTGTGCACGTTAGAAAAATAAAACTTTGCTCAAAAAAATCTAAAAAAAAAAAAAAAA
>NW_017840195.1:0-1023 GCF_001891065.2 Hippocampus comes
GGGGGGGGGGAATTCAGCGATATAGCGAATCCACGAATGGGTGAACGGCAATGTAGTGAGGGAAATCTGTGTTTCATTAAAAGAAATCAAGGCATACAAAGTGAACCCACCAAACAAAATCTACTCCTCAGCAGGCAATACGCGGTCCGCTGGAGCAGACGGGTATCAATTTCGCTACTTCTCGTTGATGTAAACAAAAAGAATTGAGAAAAAAAACCCAAAAAGCAACGAAAAGCTCCCTTACGTGCTCAGCGAGCACTCCATCGCTTTCGCCGTGTACCCCCCCCACCCAAGACAAAGCACAGACTTCAAATACGGTTCCCTAAGAAAGCTAAACAGGTGTGAGGAGACGGCTAAAGGTGGCTGAGGCGCTTACGATGTCATCGGTGGCATCCTTGGCAGCGGTGACGGACAGCACCAGCGCCAGGGGCACCACGGTGGTGAACCAGGACAGCGACGAGATCTCGGGAATCACCTGATGGAGAAAACAAGCGTAGCTAAAACGCCTGCAAAGTGAAAAGAAATTTGACAGTCCACAAAGAAGAGCTCTTAACAACCCCGCCTTATTTGAGGGGGGTTGGAACAAATAAATACATCCACGAGTATCAAAAACGAGGCTTCCATATCACGATCAAGTGTCAAGTGGGGCGTGTCTGCTGGATGCGCAGAAACCTCGCCCCTCTCAAATGTCAACTGTCAATCAAATCATTGATGAGCTGCAAAAATGGATACAAATAACTTCATGTTTGAGATGTGAAAATGTATCCGGTTCAAGATTGCGGCGGCTGCGATATACGCGGCCGGGTCTTGGCATGCCGCCACGACGAGGCGCTCTAAAGCGGTCGCGCTAGTCAGAAGCCCTGGTCCACACACTGTCAAGTTGAACAAGTTGAAATTCTCACCTCCCTTTCCCTATGTAACGTATGCTCACTGACGGGCAACGACGAGGCACTCTAAAGCGGACAAACGCTAATACGAGCAAAGGCGCCGGAGCCCTTAAACATAGCATGTTATCCAGAAGCA
>NW_017840196.1:0-1023 GCF_001891065.2 Hippocampus comes
AGCTTAATTGTATTATTGTTGAAAAAATAGGGAAATATGGCGATATTTTAACAGGAAGATGATGTTTGTGTTTGTGATCTTGCGCCACAGTTTAGTTTGGCGAATTGCACGAACCTGTACCAGCTTGTGTGGCGCATCTCTCAACGCCCAAAGATGCATGATGCACAAACCCCAATTCCAATGAAGTTGGGACGTTGCATGAAACAAAAATAATAACAGAGTACCATCATTTCTTCACAAGCGCAAACAATTTCAAGATTTCAACATCTGAGGTCCATGCCATCAAAAGATTCAGACAATCTGGTTAACTCTCCGCACGTAAGCGCCAAGTCCAAAAACCAACAGTGAATACCCCTGACCTTCAATCTCTCAGGCGGCACTGCATTAAAAACCGGCACCCATGTGTCACGAGGGCTCGGGAACACATCAGAAAGCCATTGCCAGTGAACACAGTTTGTTGCTCATGCGAGTTGAAGAATTTGTTGTGGAAGAGACTGTTCCAAAAAGTCTGGTTGAAAGACAAGATTAATGTTCTAACGGATAAACCAATATTGCACTATTAACGTGTTGCAAAAAATCTGGGCCAAGGGCAATAAAAGACAGGGAAGGTTAAGCAAATCTCTGGTATTTCTTTCCAATAAAATTGTTTCACTTATTTCTATATTTGACCGGATTTATTTTCGTCACACACCCTTAAAACTACGGTGACTATAACTTAATGCATTAACGCACTTCCATTCATTTACCGTCGATATGCAAATGTTTCAGGTTGCCAAGAAGGTCAGAGAAGGAATCAAAATCACAAGGTTCCATTGTATAAAAGAAAAATTCACTCAGGAGATCTGCCTGCTCCGTATATTAAAACGATGACCTGCACTTCACCTCTCGCAACTCCATAAGGTATATGAGACGATAATAAGAACAAATATAAGCTGCATCTGAAAAATGCAATAAAAGAGATCTTCAGTCAGTTGAAATGCAAAGTAATTTTTCAGCAGCCGTACCCGTATCCTGTACACAAAA
>NW_017840197.1:0-1023 GCF_001891065.2 Hippocampus comes
GCTATTACTCGTTCTGTCCAGACGTCTTCTTCCTTGTTATCAAAGGGTGTCCTCTGATGACCTCGCCGTCCTTTTTCGTCGTGAGGAAAAGGAGGAAGCAAATCGAAGTATCAGGTGAGGGGTTATTTTTTTTCTTACGATAGGCCACTTCAAACCAAAATGGCAGACTCCCCGTGTTTTTTGGGAGCATGGCTTCTTGAGACTTTTTTGTGGGTGTTTTTATGATAGACACCTACCAATTTTCATGGAGCAAAGCAAAAACTGGTGTGGGGGTGGGGCTGAATATTCAATTTAAAAAATATTCTGTAATTTGGTGGACAAATGGAAATGATCTTGAAATAGTCGCTTCAAACTAAAATGGCACACTTCCTGTAGCTTTTCAGGCTTGGCTTTTTTTGTGGTGTCAAACTGTGAACCAAGAAAGCAATAGCATTTAGCATTAGCTAAAGTTTTAGGACAATCACTGGCCGTCTGATTGACTCGAAATGTTTGTACTTTTCATCGGAGGAAAGGGGTTTCTCCTCTTGCTATTCCGTCTCGGGGGCACCACATCATACCCACTGTGCCAAACTTGTCATTACGCCTGCTTTCTTTCTTCTTCTTCTCCTTGGGAAGCTGGCAGAAAGCTTTTATTTTCTTCGAGTAAACAAGAAGAAATGAATAAAGATGAAAAGTAAAATCCACTGGCGGCTGGCTGTGATGATGGCTGAGCAGAACAGAGGGGCATTTGTGTGCAAGTGTGTTTCATGCCTATGTAAGAGTTTGAAGCCAGGGTTAGGTTTTCATATTCGGGTTTTGAGCTTGTGTTAGGATTAGCGTTTGAAGTCAGGGAGAATGTTTCCAATTAGGTCGGGTTAGTGGCTACAAGTAGGGTTTTCAAAAATGGCTGAGGATTTCAATTCAAGGTTTCAAGCCAGAAGTACTCGAGTTAGGGGCTGCTAATAGGATTTCAAGACCCGGTCAGGGTTTTAAAGTACTGTTTCAAGGCAGTATTTGTTTTTTGTAACAGGGCCGATGGTTTCA
>NW_017840198.1:0-1023 GCF_001891065.2 Hippocampus comes
CGGCTTGATTCGATCCGCTCCCTCCTCACGTTCGCCGCGGGGCCTTTTCCATTCCCTCTCGACTGGAAGAGATGAAGGTTGTTTTCTCGTTGCTTTCTGCAGCTTGTTGACTGGAAAAGATGTGACTCCTGGAGGCGGCGTTAGATTAAATGGATGATCGCAGGGTCTCGCGAGCGCTAATGTATGATAATGCATGGAGGGTTATTAGACTCTCAGGTGGGAAATCTATCGCGGCTAACTAAGACTTTGCCCAGACAAGGCCGGCTCTGGACGGTGACTAATAGACACCGATGAAAGTGATTCATTGGTCTGGTGCAGCGATGAAAGGAGAGGAAGAGGCCGCTTTCACGCTGCCTGCAAAACCATCCTATTTTATTTAATTATTATTATATATATTTTTTGCTTGTAACTGTATAAACGACATAGAATGAGGGAAGTCAATTCTAAGGATAGTATTGGGTTAATATTTCCAATGTTTCCTATGAAACCCAGGATGTCAAAGGTTTCGTTTATATATTACATGTGCATATATTCTTTATCAGCCTCTCTCTACTTATATTTTTCAAAGTATTTATCCTTGAAAAAAAAATAAAATACGTTGGAAATGTCACCTCTTCCTCCATGTAATCCTGCTTATCATCGTAGGTCAATACGTCCGCTAAGAGCAAGAGCATTCGGCTAGTGCAGGAGTGTCAAACTCATTTTTGTCATGAATTACGTCTTCCCTCGGAGGGCCGGCCGTTACGACAGTGACACTGAATAAATGTTTAATCAACAAATCGTAAAATTACTTGTACACAACATTGATGGATTACAAGTTTGTTCAATTTGTTTGTTTGATTATTGTTCAAGTGAATGGGAACAGGGTAACAAATTTCTTGCAAAATCTCAACGCGCATGACAATTTGACATTTCGCTACAAATTTCAGCAAGGATCATTGAAGTTGGCATGCATGATTTGCTTTCGCCGGCCACAGAAAACGACGTAGCGGGCCGGATATGGCCCCCAGGCCTTGAGTTTGA
>NW_017840199.1:0-1023 GCF_001891065.2 Hippocampus comes
AAAAAAAAATTCTGTTGCATTGTTCGTATGCCCTTAATTTTGAAAAAAAAGATACTCTTAAGTTGTAGCCCTCGTCCCTTTCAATTATTATTTTTTTTTTATATTATCAGGCAATATATTGATTTTTCCTTTAAATTGTATTTGTACTGTGTACAGTTCCACAAGATATTTTTAATGTTATTTGCTTTGACTGTAAGAAAGGTGGACTGGTGTGATCACTACATCTTGCCCTATGGATGATCCATATTGTCCTTTTTTTGCAGTGATTAGTGACTATAGTGCACTTGTGTAATTATGATGCCAGACCTCTCAAACTACAAGTCACATATGTAAGGACCAGTGAGAAGTAGAGAATGTGGAATATTTTGAAATCCAGGGCCTGCTTCACTTTCTAAAACTGCAATGCTTGGTGACACTTTAGTTTGAACATGAGTCATGTGTGACAAAATGGAATAAAGTTGCTAAAGCTGTGTTTCTTTTGAAGGACCTTGGCACCAGAGAGATTACTGTGAAATGTTGTAGCACGAACATATGGAATTTCAATGGAACCCTCAGACAATGATTGTGTTGAAGTCACTTAGATGATCACAGATAAAAATGGTCTGTCCCTGTCATTAACTGGAGTATCAAAGCACAGTGGTTCCTGCTAAAATTGTGTTCTTTGGCAATGGTACTCCGATGTATTTGCCACTCAATTTTCCAGTTAATTGTTGTTGACCTATTTTCAAGACATTGTCATAGTTTACTGTATGTTTGTTATTCCAGGTCAATGTTCATCATCGTGTTTCCTCTGTACCGACTTTGGCAGTGTCTCAAAAAAAGTGTGTTTTTAAGCACATTTTTCTGAAAATGTGGATCAAATTTCAAATTGCAAGATGGTGGCCAGCTGGGAGCGTTCTGAAACTACATCAAAAGTACATAACTACAATTACGCTCGTGTATAATTTACAAATGAAAATAAGCACAATAGATATAGCAATAAGCAGCATGCAGCACGACTGCAATCAGACCAAATGTAGTCAA
>NW_017840200.1:0-1024 GCF_001891065.2 Hippocampus comes
TGACGCCAATTCATCTGTTCAGGAGAGAAACAGAGGAGACAGCGCAAATATCTCACATCACCTCCGCCCTCCCAGCACTCACATGCATAAAAGGGCTCGCATCAGCAAAAGCAACATTGGCCGGGGCTGCGTGGTGGTGATGATGGTGTGGAGTGAGTGAGCAGAATATTAAATACTTCACATTTCCATAGAGAGAGGCTCCTTGTAGTTGTCTTTCTAAATTTCTGGAATGTATCGGATCCAAACGCAGAGCGGTGGTATTTTTCGGAACCGTGACAGTTCACTGAATTGACAGTTAAGCTTACGTGAAAACAACCGCCCCGACGGTTGTAATAACCTCATTATCTGAGCTTTTCTGTCAGGCTTGGCTCTTGGGGGAAATAACTGTCTCAGTGAAATCAGGCAAAATCTTTCATATATTTTTAATACGGTGGGATACGCAATTTCTTTGGGGATATTGATCAACCTGCATCTTATTTCTATTTTGAAACAGGGGGTGAGTCTAGTATCAGAAATTTGGCAGTTTTGGTGCCGGAGCACATCCGATAGGGGGGCGGGGGGGCATTCGGTCGTCAGGAGGTGCTGGGCGTTTCACATTTTTCCGCTCAAAAACATGCATGCGCACACGCTCACAAAAAAAGGAGTTTGAATGATAATGGACATCGAGTCCGTAGCAAGTTGGCTTTTATATTAACACTATCATGGTTTTGGCTCTGCCTTGTTTTGGTTGCAAGGCAGAGCCAGCACCAGCTGGAGTGGAGGGCGTTCCTCCTCAGCGGCGCACCATGCATACGTAGTGTTTAAAGGAGGAAGGCAGTTGATTTCATACATTCCACTTTTTAAGTTGATCCATTTTCGACACAGCACTTGTCCTCATTAGAATCTGAGGTGACCTGGAGCCTGTCCAAGATGATTTTGGGCGAGAGTTGCTTCCACACACCTTTGACTGGTTGCCAGGCAATTACAGGGTGAATAGAGACAAACAGGGTGGCCTGGTGATCCAGTGGTTAGCGTGTCGACCTCA
>NW_017840201.1:0-1024 GCF_001891065.2 Hippocampus comes
CCCCCCCCCCCCCCCCCCGGGGTCCTCGAGTCACCGTGTAGGAATTTTCCAGGCCCTCTGATATTCATATTTGAATAAACCGTATTTTTGCCTTTTCACCTGAAATGTATGTTTGCAAGCTATGCTCAGCGAAATGATCTGGAGAAGCTTTAACTTGCACAGAAACCAGTTTCACCGGTCACCGTACAGACTTTGCTCCTGTAAAGTAGTAATGGGGCGTACTGTGACGAGGATTAAGCTTGTTAAGTGCGAGATTACTTAAAAAGCAGCAAACCCCGAGCTGCACTTTATGAAATGAAACGGGCACTCGCACAAGCCTCATTTGCAAAATGAATACATTACAGCGTGTAGTCTACAAACACCACAGCGGGTGTTTCAACTAGCGATGACAGGATAGATTACATTTTCTATTGAGTAAAAAATAAAATAAAATAGGGCTCAGGGCCAGCAAAACCAAACGGTTAGAGAAAAGTAAAAACAAAAAAAAAACCCCAAAACAAATCAAACAGATGAGTATAGAACAAATATTCACAAGCAGCAAAAGAGTAAAATAACAAACGGTCCCCGGAGACTGATCACAACATCCATCAGGTCGCGTCTGTGTGCATGTGTCAATCTTTTCTTTGGGGAATTGCTCCTTCGAGCTGACATTTCGCAAGGTAACGGCGCCTTCGCTTGTTGCAAGCGGGTACAGTATATCGCGAATGCGCCAACAGCCGCTTTCAGTTAGCATCTCCTTTGATCGCAGCGGTAGGTGTGCGTTACTTTGCGCTCGGCGCGTTCTTTGAAGCCGGTTGCCCAATGGCGCCGAAGCGCAGGCTTCACCGAGCCAATGAGCGTCAGTGTTGATGTTCTGGCTGATGCGCGAGTTGTGTACAGCTGCGCGACACATGTGGAGCATGTGTTTTGGGCTCGGGATTGTTTGTGCGTGCTGCTGCGTGCACGTTATGAGTTGATGCCAAACTCTTACCTTTGCTCTCGCTCTCTGCTCTCTTTTTGCGCTCGGCTCTTTCATCGTAGTCTC
>NW_017840202.1:0-1022 GCF_001891065.2 Hippocampus comes
AAAAAAAAAAAAAAAAAAAAAAAGTGCCAGCTAATTTATAGCATTCTGACTGATCTTTCAAGGCTCCGAGAATATTGTTTTATCTCTGGGAGAGTACTCCCACACCGCCAAATTTGACATGCAACGTCCCCATTCAAGTGTCGCTCCACCCAGAATGCGAACCTCAATGAACGTGCGCAAGTGACAAACTAAACTCGATGGGAGAATCTGCGACACCAAAACAGTGCGCAGCCTTTTCTGATTTAAGCACACGGAACAGCAAGCCCCTCGATGAATAACTGTGATTATTAATCGTGATTATCATGCTGATCAAAATGATTGTGCTGCACAAAATTCATGGCCAGACAGGTGATTGGAACCTTTTGGGCTTTGTTCCGCCTGTTTTTAGCCCAGTTTGAAGAGTTTTAGAAGAAAATCAAGATGATTCAGCGCCGTGAAAACAAGTCAGGCTTGTGTTGGTGGTGTTAAAACACGAACCAGGGAGGGCTCTCTGTGGATCATGTGAAACCCTGTTTGAATGTTTCTCTAATTTGCAGCTAAGAGATTGAGCCGTTTGTGCTTCTCCTGCCTCTGTCTCGCTCGTTCTTTTGTTCTGGTGTCTCTCGTGTTCTCCTCTCCTCCCCACCCCCGTTTTCCTTCTGACTTGTCTTTTTCTTGCCGTGACTTTTTCTCTTCACTTCGTTTCTCCTCTTTTCGGCGCTAGCTGAGGGATTGGGAGGGTTCCTCCAAATTGGCACACAGATGAATAATGCATCCAAAGCAAAGGCGGAGGGCTGGGGTTTGATGTATCCGTCGGATTCCTCCTCTGTATTACACTTAATGTTGGGAGTTTGCCTGACACTTCTGGAGCCCAAAACAGATGTTTTTGGTTGTTACCCGTTTTCTTATTTCTTGCGGCTTTAGTGCCGTGACCGATCCTGTTCACCGTGCAGCTTTCATTCAGACTGTTGCTTTTTTAAACCGCATTGTGCATACAGAATCTCATGTAAATAATTGTGCATTCCTCACTGTACACCCAAACG
>NW_017840203.1:0-1024 GCF_001891065.2 Hippocampus comes
GAGCCGGGATCGAACCCACGACCTCTACACAGTGAGGTCGACGCGCTTTTTTACTTTCACTTGAGTACCGGAGTGGACTCAGTCCTTCTACTTTTACCAACGTCTTTGCTTTATCCTTCGGTTTGAGACCGTGATTACTTTTGCCACCGTCAGAGACGGCGCCGACAAACCTTGTGCAGTGCAGTAGCAATTAAAGCTTAGAGACGATGACCATTTTCTGCATGCGGCAAGACGAGTCGGTTGTTATTAATTAAATTAATGATGGGTACGGCAATGAATAAAACATCAGCGGTGTAAGCATAATTTCTGCCTCTAACTGAACATTCTCGCACTGCCGTCGAGTTCTTCGATAACGTTTTCAACATCTGCGGCTAACACGCTCCCGCACGGGGACATCCGTGAAGATTACCAAACGACATGAGAGATGGGAGAACGGTGGTTGCCTCAGAAATTAGGTCATCGCAGCATGAAACAGGGGTGGAAGATCACTCCTTAACTACAGGTCGCCAGAGCTGTTGGTGACGCGATGCACGAAAGCAAATGTGAAGCCAACGACCGAGTCCTTGTTCTCATTTTTGATTGTCGGGGTTTGAAAGAGCTTTTTTTTTTTTTTTTTTTTTGAATGGAGCAGAACAATGAAGGCTCTGGCGCCATTTTTATCTTGGTCGCCATTCCTGGGGAAACGTTGCCATTGACTGTTGACTGTACATGCGCACAAGGCGATGCTAGCGTAATGCTAACACAAAATTCGAAATGTCATAGCTACTTCATAACATCTGTGTAGCTGTGCCGAGGTTATTATTGTTCATGAATACAGGGCTCATTGTCAATACGATTATTTCAATTTTACTACACAGCGTTGGCAAAGAAACAAAGTCGAAAAGTCGTTTGGGAAGTTTAGCTTACTTGATTACGCAATACTTAGCCAACTTTTTTTTCAGCCACTGTCGTCTTCTGCTCCGAGATCGTCAAAAGGCTTTTCCTTTTTAATTTTGACAACAATTTCAGGTGAACTTCGAACAAC
>NW_017840204.1:0-1025 GCF_001891065.2 Hippocampus comes
TTTTTTTTTTTCTTTCTTGTATAGTTGTGTTGTTTAAATGTTTTACAAACTTAATTGGCATTCCCCGAGGAGTGCCGCCAGCTGTCGGCCCGATTGCTGGGGTTCCTAATTTGGTGCACGGCGAAGGCTCGCTGCCTGGGTATAGCTAGCAGAGCGTGGAGCACCTCCGCTCACTGCGCATGGCCTGATCGAGCCCGGGGTTTGTTTGTTTTCACCTCGTTTGTTCGGCAACTGGAAGACTTTAACAGCTGCCATCTAACAAGCAGAATGTAGATCAAATCAAATACACCGCGATGCTCCACTGGGGCATTGGAAAGATGCTCTTAACCATTGGGGAAGCTGGCACCAGAGCTGTTGTACTTCATGAGACGGTTACACGATCACAGCTAGCTCGGAGAGACTAGAAGCGGTGTTTTCTTCCATCAAAACTACCAAAAGTGACAGACTCTGATCATCAAGGGCTCACTTCCTCGCCGTAACTTCTTGCTCTTTTTCTGACCCGAATCTCAAACCAATTAAGTCTTTCCACCACCCTTTCATTTGGACAATCTAATACCACTGGAGGATTTCACAGGTCAGGAGAATGATTTAAAAAAATAAAGTTCAACTTAACTTTGGTTTTTGTATGAAGAGCTAATTCCGATAATAGAGGGGAGCAAAGCGCTTGAGAGCATTAAAGGTTTACTTGAGAAATGATGAGTGGATAAGAAACTGAATTGGCCAAAGTACAGCCTGTGGGCCACATCCAGCTGGTCCAAGGTCTCTGACAGGTCCGGGCAGGCTTTATAAAGTCAAAACAAAATGTAAAATATATGGTACTTTTCTTGTGAAAGTGGTGCTTTTGTTTTGATGTGCTTGTGTGGGCAGCACCTGTCAACAAGAGCGATGATGTGTCTTCAGTCTTCCAGATCTCGTCGTGACATTCATTCATTGATTCTTCTGACTGTTTTAGGAGCTATTTTGAAGCAAATGACAAGCGACAAACAAATGACGATAGCGGCGATGCCGTATGTGGTCCTCGTATT
>NW_017840205.1:0-1025 GCF_001891065.2 Hippocampus comes
AAAAAAACTCTGTTTTTGTGATCATCCCAAAAGTTTCCAGTGATACCTGCAATGATCTCTGCGAGTGTTGCTCTGCTGGTGCAAAGGAGGATTTGCCCGGAAAGCATCATCCTGTAGCCGACCTCTCTTTAATCAATGTTATTCGAAAAGCATGATTCATGAAGGAAGCTCTGGGTCAAGGACAGGGTCGTTGGTCTCCCGTTAACCAGAACACCCTCATTTATATTTCTGCAAGTGATGGATTGACAATGTGAACAGTGTGGCAAATCTTGTAAATTCAATTTTGATGGGTCTGTAATTTTTTTTTTCTGAAAAAGGCCATTCTCTGCTCCCAAAATAATTGAATGCATGAAAATGGAACAGTCTGAACTATGTGCTCTGAACAGCTGTCCAAAATCAATTGAAAGTTAATTTTTCACCAGATCCAGTCCAGCAGGTGCAACTGTCTAGTTGGCTAGTTTGCCTCCTGGTTGCATATTTTATCATTAACTCATTCTTGGCCGTGTACGTTTCTATTCGTCACCTGGAATCCAGCTGTTTACTAACACCCCCACGGACGTGTATTAATGCGTCAATGACCTTTTTCAACGTCCGTGAAATTCAGATTTGTCAAACTCTGTAGTTACAACCAGATCCCTGTAGATGGTGATGTATTGGTTTGATTTTGAGATTATCTGAATTTTTGGGTACAAGACAATGAGTAGAGAGTGAACTGTGGCTTGTCCCATCCATGATGAGGGAGAATAATGTCAACGCACTGGAAGATGGACAAATTTTGGTACCTCACACAGGAAGAAGTTTAGACAGATTTATAAACCAGACTATTGAAAATAGTACAGTAGACACTCTGTAGGACACAATACTTTTGAGGCTTTGGATTCTTAATTTGTTCCGATTTTGAAATCATGTAAACAGAATGAATGCGTTCTGTGGTTCAAACCGCCCTCGTGTCCCTGATTTGAACCTTCAACTTGGTCAATGACTCTTGAGCAAACTTGTGCACCATCATCACACCCAACGGGGTT
>NW_017840206.1:0-1025 GCF_001891065.2 Hippocampus comes
ACAAAATCATTAGGACTTGTGCACCCTTGTTGAAACTGCTTCAGTTTTCTCAAATGGTTGCCTTCCCTTGACTGTCTGTTTCTGATCTTTCTACACGTTTCACAGGGTTTAGCTCTGGACTCTTCGAAGACTACTTCTTAGCATTCTTGTGTGTTTGGTCCTTTATCCTGTCCGAGGACCCATGAGACCAATCTGTCTGACACTGGGCAGCACATTTGGCTCCAGAACGCCAGGATAGTGTTGAGATTTCATTGGAGCCTGTGGACATTGTGCCCAATCTATCACAACAGCCCCAGAACGTGCTTCACAGTTGGTACAGTGTCCTTTCTGTAAATCCAGACTTAGCGTTTCTTGCCCAAAAACTCAAGTACTGTTTCAGATGGTCATCCTCCCACAAGCTTAGTGGCTTGTCAACATGCATTTTGGCAAATTCCAGTCTCGTCGCTGTCAAGTTATTTCAGTGACCACTGTGGGTTTTTCTTTCTCCAACTTAAGGGCACAAACAATTACTGTCCAAATGTATACAGCATTTGTCAACTAAAATATGAAGAAGAATGGTCAAGCCCTCAAGTATGAGACACCTGACTCACCTTTCCAGACTTTGGGGAATTTAAACACAATGCTTATATACAAGAAGAATGCACTCTTCTCTTTTGACCAATATGGGCCTCAAATTGGGGATCCTTTCATGAGATAAACACGATGCCAGTCATGCATGTCAGACTTTCTCTGGACAATGTGAGAAAGTCATTAGATCTTCTACAAACCACATTCTTAGGCTGAGAGAGGATTCACCTTCTGCCATATTAAAAGACATGTTACAGTTAGAGGTCAACCACAGCGCTTGTCCGCAAAGACGCGCTCCGCTACATGAAAATACCTTGGCCGGCACCCCCGCCACCGAGATGATTTAAGGGCAGTTCATGACAAATCCAGAAGCTTTGGTGCTGAGCACGAAAGAAAGTCTGTGCTGTCATATGCTCACATGGATCAGATGTATGAAAAAAAAAAAAAAAAAAAAAAAA
>NW_017840207.1:0-1025 GCF_001891065.2 Hippocampus comes
GTTGATGGTGAAAATGCTCAGACACACGTCACCATGGTAACATTTACACGGCACGAAGGCTGATTTTATTTGATTGTATTTGATTATTATTTTTTTTTTCTTCGCATTATGCACTTCCAACCATGACGGCCAAACTTTTCGTGGCTCTGACTGACGAAGAATATCTAAAGTGAAGTACTTAATTATGTCTCATAATCTTCTATATCCGTTGGTATGAAAAGGGATTAGTTTGTCATTGCTTGGATTTTTCTTTTATAGTATATTTTAGCCAACAGTAAATTTAATAATAAAACTAAAGTTTTGCTTGACTTTCTCAAAAAGTGTTTACCCTTCTCAAGTTTTTGGATTGGTATCTGGCACCGCCATGACTTAAATACTTAGTTCCGTACTTAAATGCACTAATTCAAAGTTCCACAATGAAATGTTTATTCTGAGTTGCTTCACTATACAGTCGAATCTCTTTTCAACATACCCAGTTTACGTTTTCACCCCTGTGACGTTCACGTTACATATTCCCAATTTCAATGTTTTCAGAGATGAAGTACAGTTTTTTCTTTCATGTCCCCAAAAATATTTTTTTCTTCATACTGTATACACGCATTTGTAATTAAATGTTTATACTGTATTGCTTGTTCATGTTTTTACATCTATAGATGTTCATACTGTACTATACATCATAGTTGGCGGCCATTTTATTGGAAACGAACTGCCGTATATAATGTACAGATTCGTTTTGTCCCTTGAGGTACGTTGTAACGAGATTCGACTGTATTAAAATAACACAGGGATTTAAAATAACCCGGCCACATTTTTTTGACACTTCATAAATCCCCTGTGTTTAAGTAAATAAATGTGGGAAAATGTTCTCCTAGCATAGTGCCTGGTTGATTGGAATTTAGCCAAGCCATTTATTACTCAACAATATTGTCAAGTCTGTGGTTGTGTCTTAAACCCTGTTTGATTATAAAATAATTTCTGAAACTCCAACTCACACTTCACGTACAGTGCTCACACAAGTGTGGACT
>NW_017840208.1:0-1026 GCF_001891065.2 Hippocampus comes
TTGCAAACAAAAATAGGACAAAAAGCCAAAAATAAAGCAAAACGCACCACCGGAAAAAAAAATAAAAATCAATGCAGGCCTCCGGTGACATTTGACTTCTGAAGTTCCACTTTCTTCTTGAAGGGACAAAGCCGATGATATATGCAAACAGAGGTGTGGGGTGATGGAATGACAAATCTCACACACTCTCGGATGCCCATATAACACTTGCTGGTCGCATCCTGTAGATGGGAACTGAGACAGCGAACAAGGACTTCAATTCAACTGAGCTTCTTTTGTAGCCTTCAAAACGTGAGAAATGTACCTGCTCCAAGGTTGCATTGCACAAATGAAAATAGAGCGTCAGCAACAAGTGTAGCAAATGCCATAGCAAATGTCACACAAATGCCGTTCAATTTGTATCGCTCATTCTTGTGTTCCCACATGAGCGGAACCGTCATTCAGTGGGCTCATTGCAGGACAATTTCTAGATATCCTGACTTGTAATTTCAAGGAAAAGGTGTTAACAATTTTATATCCGAGTGTTTGTGTGGGTGTGTGAGTGCGTTTGTGTGTGTAACTGATTGTTGATTAAAAAGCAATTGAGGCAAAATTGGAGCGCATTAGTTGGATGCAGCTAGCACAGGCATGTTTGATTCTGGTTTGTAGCTAAAGAAAACACTTGATGTCGTCATCTATGGAAAGTTCCGCTCCAACTGCACATGCTATGGCAAAGCTTCTTTGGACAACATTGTTCTGCTTAAAATTGGAATTGAAACAGGAGTTCAGAACATTGAGAGAGAAAATACAGAAATAATAAAAAAATAATCTATCAATTTTCAGATATTGAGTGTACTGACCTATTGGGAGCTGCACAAACAAGTTGCTTTGCAGTTGTCGATAAAAATGATCCAATGGTAATTAGCTCTCCTTTAACCACATTGAAAAAAAAACATGAAAAATACTGACGGCAATTTTGGAAACAGCATGGTAATTTTAGTTTTAATCAGCATAAAAATCTCATTCACCAGTTTTTTTTTTTTTTTT
>NW_017840209.1:0-1026 GCF_001891065.2 Hippocampus comes
ACTGCTCTTGCTTTGATGTGGGAACTAAAAACATAAGTGTGTATTAATTGAACACAGAATGAGCTGGTAATAACGGCTGGCAACTTAAATATGTTGGTGGGGCTCAGTATCTGTCTGCCCCACCCCCAATCGACCAATTTCACAGAAATCACTTTAGAACAGCGGTTGAACCTGCGCCGAGGCTTAGACTAGCATGGCTTTCCGCCACCAAATTGTCACTCCGCCAGGCACCCCTCCAAGTTTGCTGCAGTGGAACGCCCATCTTGGCATGGACCAGTCCGCCAAATCGGCAGACATCCGCAGCGAGCCTTCCGCTGGCACCAAAATCTGATTCTGCCAGCTGCAGATGCGCTGGCTCTGAAAACCGAGCCCATTGTGTCAGGGGAGCATTTTCCTTTTACGCTGTTCTTCTAAAAATGTGGCAGTTCTTGTTACAGACGCTATTTCTCGTCGCATATTGAAAAGTGTTTAAATCCCCTCATTGTTGGTTGTTGTTGGTTTACAGGCTTAGTTATTGTTATGCATGATTGTTGATTTTCTTAATATTATTGTTTTTTTTTCCAAGTGATCAATCGGATTGTCCGCCGAAAGAGCCGCTTCGAGCTGAGCTGTCAGAGTGAACGATAATGCAAAGCCTAATCCCGATAAACCTCACAGATTGGGATTATGTCAGAGGCCGGAATGGGACTGTTATTCTGAGTAGTAGCGCATCTGGCCTGACTCTGATTTGGGTCCGTAGTTTTGGGCTGAGTAAATACTGGGCCACCGACGAGAGGACAGGAGGTCACTGGAGATTGGAGAGATGTGACTGTGCACCAGTCTAGCCGTAACCCACTTCTTCTCCTAGCCAAACGCAACAGATGGTATTAGCACATATGCGTGTGAGGGTGAGTGGAAGGGCAAGTGAATTATAGTCAACGGTCCAGTGGCATTTTTATACGAGGAAATGTGGAGCTGCACTAACTGCTTAAGTCAGCTACATATCAGAGTACCGTACCCTTTCCTTGTCTGATGTTTTTTTTTTTT
>NW_017840210.1:0-1026 GCF_001891065.2 Hippocampus comes
TTTTTTTTTTCTCAGAAGCCAACTCAAAAAAGCCCAAAGAACAAACACTATAAATAATAATAATTATTACTATAATATTTCAGTTGCAATCAAGTTTGATTGAATGTTTCTCAGTCAGTGGCGCTGCTTTGCGAGGACATTCTCACGACTCGTCGTTCCACCGCAGGTCGCAGTGGAACCCTGCATTCTACTGGGTGGCCGAAAGGGTCCCATGAGGACCGGGATCGAACCTTAATGCTGACAACGGGTCAATGGCCAGGGACAGAGGAGGCGGGCCGCGTCAAATACTCCTGGAAATGCAAGCCACTCCAAGGAACTTCATCCTCTCGCCCACCCAGGAGTGTACGCTATCAAAAGTAGATCTGCTTGGCATGTGAGGGATTCTGCTCCATGGGGCAGTACGGGCATTTCAACCTGACAAGACAGAACGACAAAGCAAGCATGTAATGCTGACAAAAATACATGTACAAAGTCAACACAACCCTGTTGAGAGAAGCAGGTTTTTCTGAGAAAACTCAATGTAGAGATACAAGATGTCATACACGGGGGTTCCTACACATTTCAAAATGGCATACCTGTTCCAGACCTGAATTTATTTTACAGACAATTTCCGCTGAAAGTTGATGTCATCTTCGGAAATAGATGTGCATCATTCGGTTTCTTTATATGCCATTATGCCATCACTTAATTTTGTACATGGTCAGGGAAAAAAAACATACTGTAGAGGTT
This sequence comes from Hippocampus comes, assembly GCF_001891065.2. NCBI lineage: Eukaryota > Metazoa > Chordata > Actinopteri > Syngnathiformes > Syngnathidae > Hippocampus > Hippocampus comes. Next base: position 730 of record NW_017840210.1, read on the forward strand.
AATTTCTGTCAAACATTCAACATTTTGCGATTTACCTACAGGGCTGACAATTGAACCCCTAGCTAGAGATAAGTACCATGTCTGTACGTGTCTGTTTACATGCAAGGGCAAACATGTGCTTGGCCAATTGCAATGCCTTTTGAAAGAGCCCACTGTTGTAAGGAATACGTTTAAAGAAAGAAATAGTAGTAGAAGTAATAATCAAGACCAGCGATGGGCAACTTGATACAATAAACTGCATCTGAATTTGTATGGCGCTTTTACAACAGCTGCAGCTGGAACAAAGCACTTTACAGA
>NW_017840211.1:0-1026 GCF_001891065.2 Hippocampus comes
TAGAAGTCACTACAGTTTACAATTTTTGAAATTCAATGAATTAAGGGTTCTGCGAGGGTCAAGTTTTGGAAGTTGTCATTGTTATTTGTTTTTCATTTTTATTGAGTGGGGAGGGAAGATGAAAATTGGGAAATTTATTTTAAGGACATGTCGCCGACCTCAATATTATAAATGACTGTTATGTAAAATAAAATGTCCTTTTAAAATCTTACTAGTGAAACCATTTAGTATGGTGCGTTTTACACAAAGGATTGAAAGGTAAACCCTTTTACATCGAAATTATTATCTGGTATTTTATATTCCAATGTATTAAGCTTTTGAAAGATTTCATGAATTAAATCTATTTCGTATTTTTAGAGGGTGTGAACATTTACATGAGCAATTAAATTTGTCTCATGATCCGACAGTTCTGTCAGGCAGGGCGCGGTTCATTTCTCCTGCACAAACGGTTCTCCCGAATGCATCTGTGGGTGTTTTCAAGGTCATTAGCACACCCATGGCAGGTGTGGCGACTTGGTTTTTTCACCACGCAATATTCTTTATTATTGTACAGATAAAGTTAAATGACTCACTCTTGTAATAGGCGAACTGGAGGTAGTCGTAGTGCTGCGGCAAATAGTTTTCCATGGGCGATAGGCGACCCGGCCGGGTGGCGAGATCTCTGACGCACTCGTGCTCACAGTGCAGTACCTGAGTGAAGTGATCTATAATTAAAGAAAAAAAAATTGGATCAGTTTGTCATGACTTTAAAGAGAGGCCCTTATTTTGGGGGACAGTAAAGGTCGAACACCATGCCTTCTAAAACAATAGCTCTGAGAAACAATGGGACAATTTATTTTCCGTTCAAAGGTCAAACCGTTCCCAACGTAATACTTTGTACAGGTAAACCATGCATGCATTTTCTATAGCATTCATCCTGATTAAGGTCACAGCTGATCTGGTAGCTATCCCACTTGCGGCACCTTGCAAATTTACATAAGCAAGCATTCACAACGATGAATAATTTAGATTAGACCGAACTTCACA
>NW_017840212.1:0-1026 GCF_001891065.2 Hippocampus comes
AAAAAAAAAATAATACCATTCCCTGATAGCAAAGCTACAGTACAAGCCTCACTCCAAACCCGCAACCAATAACCTCCCGAACGTAAACCGAGATGACTAAGGCAATTAGGCGGTCCATTCCGGACAGGCCTGGACGGTGGCGTCAAAAGATCTGGAGCAGTTCCACCACAGATGAAGTCTTTTTGACGAATTTGTGCAAAACTGTCAAGTCCTGGACCCGATAAAAGGGATTGTTCAGAAAGAGACTGTCCTGCCAGCGTACAATCCCGTACTCTTGCACCGTCTTCCTGGAGCTAATCCTGACACAATAAATGTCGATCCTTCAACACCGCCTCTCGGCAGTCAGGCCGCTGACATTTTAAGCCTCCATTAGTCACGGTTTGTGTTGAAGAAACCTCACAGTCATTTGCTGTGCGCGTCCACCTGCGCGACTGCACAGCCACCGTGCTGTGAAAGCAGTGAACACATCGCCTTTGTTCCTTTTTTGGGGAAAAGCAGAAGGAGCTGTAAGGTCAGTTGTCACTCACCGTGAGGTACGTGATGATGACGATCAGGAATCATCAAGAGCGGAACGTTATCATCGTTCCGCGTCTCCCTTCCATGGCGCGGTGCTTCGGCACTTAGCGTCGTAACTACTTAAAGCGCCACCACTGAAGGCGTCAGTTGAAACAAGTCCTGCATAGCAAATAATTTCGTGCCATGCGGACATTTGTCGTGAGGCAAATTTTATTCAAGAAGAAGGTGCCGGCTGCAAGAAAATGAGCCTTCACAGCAAAGTGCTGAAGCACACCACCGAGGTAGACCGACGTTGCATGTATGTTCATTTTGGGAGAGAAATTTTGGGTGGAAACTGAGGGCCGTTTAAAAATCAGAGCATGAACACAACAGTTTCCAACGCCCATAAGCGGGAAGCTAACTATGAGCATGTCCGTTTATTTTTGGAGACCAATTTTACGACAGGGGAAACTGAGGGGAGCAAGAAACCGGGGTCAAGATATATTGGCCTATATTATTAAGCAAGCAAAA
>NW_017840213.1:0-1026 GCF_001891065.2 Hippocampus comes
ATCGACGTGCTTATCACGAGGTGCCTTTGGCGCCACTTTGTAAAAAGCAGGACACATGACCTCAGATTTCGAACTTATTTTCCTGTGTCTGAACTACTTTCTAACTTGTTTCCGTTTTAGACAAGCCGTTTGCAACTATTGAGAAGTTGGTAATAAAACGTAAACTTCACTCATTTCAAAATTGAATACATTCATCCCCCTCAAAATTCTACACACAACACCCCATGATGTTAATATAAAAAGGTGTCATTTTTCTTTGCAAACGTATTTTAAAAAGTAATCACATATACATGGGTATTCATAGCCATTGCCACGAAGCTCAAAATTGAGCCCAGGCACATCATGTTTCCACTGATAATCCTTGAGAGGTTCCGACAATTAACTGGTGTCCACCTGTGGCAAATTCAGTTGCCACAGGTGACTGTGCATGTCAGAGTACAAACCAAACATGAAGTCAAAGGAATTGTCTGTAGACCTCTGAGACAGGATTGTTTCAAGACATAAATCTACGGAAGGGAACAGAAAAAAATTCTGCTGCTTTGAAGGTTCCAGTGAACACAGTGGCATCCATCTTCCGTAAATGGAAGAAGATCTGAACCAGTAGGACCCTCCCTAGAGCTGTCTGCCAGTCTAAACTGAGCAATCGGGGCAGAAGGGCCTTGGTCAGGAAGGTGACCAAGAACCCGATGGTCACTCAGAGCTCCATTTGTGGAGAGAGGAGAACGTTCCAGAAGGACAACCATCTCTTTCAGCACTCCACCAATCAGGCCTGTATGCTGGAGTGGCCAGACAGAAGCTACTCCTTCATAAAAGGCACATGGGCATCCTGCCGAGAGTTTGCCGAAAGGCACCTAAAAGACTCTCACACAAAGGAAGAAAATGATCTGATCTGATGAGATTAATTGCTACCAAAGGTGCACCAACAAAATATTGAGTAAGGCTGTGAATACTTAATACAAGTGTGTCCAAACTTCGTTCGTAAGGGCCAATCTCCTGCCTGTTTTCAATCTGTCCCTGCTGCAACAC
>NW_017840214.1:0-1027 GCF_001891065.2 Hippocampus comes
AGTACAAAAATGTTTCACTACCTTTTAATATGGTCAAATCTTGTGACACATGACGTGTCAATACATGATACTACTGACTAGTAATGGAAATGTAAGTCATTGGATTAAGTGATTAAAGATGATGTTACCCAAATTAAATACTGTACATTGGCATTAAATTCACAAGAATTACCTAATGGAACTTGTCGGTTCTTAAATAAGAAGGGAAAGTATTGTGATTGACTCGATACTGAAATCGTAATACTACACCCATGGTGTTGGTATTGTCATCAGTAAGGCGCTAGTTTAGCGCACAATAATGACATCGATATATTCAATACTATTCTCTAATTTACTTGTTATCATATGTACAACGAAATGAGTGGAATTGCGATGCTAAAATGGGTTCCCGAGAAAAACATCAAAATGTACCGTAAGAGACAGTATCGACGATACATTGTCTTTATCACTTGGTATCGAACCCTGATGGAAATGCGTGGTGCTGCGCTCTTGGAATTGTCACTAGCTCCGATACCAACCGCTTACTTTTTATCTTAGTTTTAAGAAATCGTGCGGCTATCACCTGTCACAGGCATAGAATTCTGTCAGATGTAGTTTGGTACTTTTGCGATAACAGTGTGTATTTTACTTGGTAACTTATGAAGGGGACATCCAGTACTGCCCCCAAACAAGTGCAACACCAAATTGAACGACTTTGAGACTACATTATTACAAGTATAGGTGTCGATAAGGGTCAGGGTCATGAAAATACCAGCCTTTGGTTTACTTACGAAGGAAATGGAATATGTGGTATCTACTTTGCTAATAAATACTCCCTTCCTCTGTAAATGCCGAACCAAATCAATACATCACATGACAATCAAGATCTAATGGCGTTCAGCGAAAGATTGACAGTCTGAGCTCACCTCTTTTATCCATCAGCCACATGAACAGCAGCCACGGGACGAAGCCCACCGGACCCCACAGAACCAGCACGGCGATGTCGGACTTGGTGAAGCCAAATGCGTGGGCGGCGGAGTTCTGGATG
>NW_017840215.1:0-1027 GCF_001891065.2 Hippocampus comes
GTTACGTGCGGCCGAACGGAGCGACATCTCCGGGAGGGGTGTCGACGCGTCCCAAAATAAAGGTGAAAAAAATTCCTTCAGGAAATGGTTTCATCTTGCGAAATGACGTGTACTTCTGTGTTCTTTTCATGCCTGTGTGTACTATACCATTCTATTCATGCTTCCCTGCATGCAACTCCCTCCCTCCGCATGTGTGGAATTCTGAGCACATCCACGCGTTGCCACACCCACTGCTCTCGTCAGAAAGCTCAGTTAAGAGTGTAATCTTCTGGATCTTCTTGTATGTACCCTATGCAACAGTGCAAATTCTCTCTTTCAAGCCAGCGACGCAGATTGCCATGTTGCCGTACAAGCACTGTTCGGACACGCACACATAAGCAGAGGCTAACATGCGGTTGCAGGAAAATACGGTGAAACATTCAAAGGCAGCGTGCAAAGCCTCCAGATGAAAACAAATTGCTTGCAGCTCAACATCATGTTTACATCGCTCACAGCACTGCGGAGTTTATTCACGTTAGCAGCCAGACATTCAAATTACTACTTGGCGCTGATTAACCAGCTTTGCGACGTGTTCATATTTTTAACTAAGCATGCAGGCAGCAAAGTAAATTCCTAATAAGCACGGCTTCCCAGTGGTGTTGTACTATTGCAGGCAAAACACCGTCTTTTATTAATGAGGCACTCGAATTGGGAATTGAAAAGTAAGCTCCGATGCTCCACATCTGAATGAATGAAAGTCCAAAATGTGAATGAGTCTCAGGGTTGGCGCCGTGTTGTAATATCCCCGCAATTTCTCTCTCTCTGTCTCTCTCACACACGCACACACACGCACACCCACACAAAACTCAATTTCCCAGTGGTCCCATTTCCTTTCAGCGGCTCCGCTGTGACATTTAAATAAGCATCTGATTAATAATGTCTGCTTAAGTGGTTGATCAAGCTAATAAAGTGATGTCATTAATCACGGCAGGTAGACCTGCAAGTAAAGTTCAACAGACATCAAGGAAACATGAGACAGTGAGGAGGA
>NW_017840216.1:0-1027 GCF_001891065.2 Hippocampus comes
GTGTGTGTGTGTGTGTGTGTCCTTGCAAAGGTGTGAGCTTATTAATGGTCGCCGAGCAGATGGAATGCCCGATCACGCCGGCGCATTATATCAGCGGTGCAATTCGTTCCGTAACATGACACGAGCACCCCCCCTCCCGTCCCCCCCTGCAGCCTTCCCCTTGCCCTCAATTCCGCCTCCAGCAGGAAACCGTGTTTGTGGCATCGATTCGGCAGTGAGGCAGATTCTCCCTTGCCTGAAATGAAGCACACAGCCGCCGCAGACTGACTCGGCGGTGTGAGCCGTAAAAAGAAAAGAGCGCAGTGAGCCTGACTGGCATATTAAACGAGGCCTCGTGGCCCTCCAGTCACGACAATTAGTTCACCTTGAAATAGTGCAGGCAGCTAAGAATTCCGACCCCCCACCCCCAAGAAATGCCCTTTCCTGATGGATCTGCACGTTAATAGCTTCCCGCATGGGAAACAAACGCCAGTCAATTGTAGTCATGTATGTGTTGGGAGGTCCGAAATCATTGCAAAACAAGGTCACCATTACTTCTGTGGCCCAGGGAGGTCTTCAAACTATGATCTGACCATGACATCACAAGACTAACCACCAAATTCACATTCACATGAATGGGCATTTTTGAGCGTCTTCAATGAGCCTAACATGCTTGTTCTTTTGCAGCCAGAGACGACACCCTCAAATACAGGGGGTGCACGCATCCGAGATTCTAACTCGGGACCTCTCCTCCGTGCGGAAAAACTCGCTAACCACAATTCTACCAATCTGCCCTCACTAATAATAAGTGTCATTTTCTGCAGAAAAAATGACACCGCACGACTTGTCCAGCCCTGCTTCACCAGCACTAGACCCAGAGGAGGTTCGTTCGAGAAAAATGAACCGCAGATCAAAAGTCATCCAAGAGCTGATGCAGACTGAAAAAGACTACCTCACTGACCTGGAGTTGTGCATCCGAGAGGTGGTTCAGCCGCTGAGAAACATACAGGTGTGTTTTTGGAGGATTTTAGTCACTGTGCCCACAAAA
>NW_017840217.1:0-1028 GCF_001891065.2 Hippocampus comes
AAAGAAGGTAATGAACGTCGCAAAGCCCAGATGTTTAACTTCCTTTTTGACAATTGCAAGAAAAAGCATTTGGAAATTTGAATTTTTAAATGTTCTAAGCATCTTATTCATAGGTATTTTTTAACATTTATTTAAACTTTGATATTATTTAAATGCATTCACACTTGGGGCTGACATCATTTCTGTTGGTAGCTTATTTTCACCTGCGTGCAGCATAACAGCGCAAGACTGCTTCACCATGTTTACTTTGAATTCTGATCTCCACTAATTTATTCAAGACTGAGGACCTCAGAAGTCTAATGGCGTTATACTCCATTATTATTTCTTTAATGTGCCCAGGACCTAAACCATTCAGTGATTTATAAAACAAATACAACAAATTACCCCAATTGACAATGTAGTAAAAGTCCATTTGTGTGTGTCTGACACTGCAGGGCATACTTGTATTTTTGTATTTTAAAGATCGTTTCTGCTGATATGTTTGCAGTTTTACCCCCTTACAGTCAATATACCTGTGGACAAGAAAGAAGTTCACAGAGCTTTAGTGCTGGGGTAAATCCAAGATATCAGCATTTACTGAGGGTAGCACAATAACAATGACTTTGAGGCAGAAAAGATAAACGCTTACACGAGGACAGCAAATGGACAGCAAAAAAGGCTCAGTCCGGACAATATCTTCTGCCTCACATGCTTCAGCGAGGTCAAAGGCTTCCTCCACCGAGGCTGCAGCCGCCAAAGCCCGTCTAAAAGCACGTCTGTCTTATGCAGAAAAAGAAATGGTGCTCAAGGTAGAAAAAGCACAACTTGAAGCCAAGATGGATATGCTCTCACTGCGCAGGAAGCAGCAGTGGCTCAGGCCGAAGCAGATGTCCTGGAAGCTGCTATTGATGGCAGTGTTCGAAGCAGCACCAATCTCAACCTCCAGCAGTTATTTGAACCTCCAGTCGACACATTGGAGCGCACAAAACAATACGTAGCCAAGCAGGTTGAAACACCAACCCCAACAGCCATTGATATGGAATGAAACA
>NW_017840218.1:0-1028 GCF_001891065.2 Hippocampus comes
AGTGAAATGAACTGCCCATGCCTTGAGAGACTTTAGTGCAGGGGTCACCAGCATGGTGCCAGGTAGCCCCCAAGGACGACTGGAGTAGCCAGCAGGCTTGTTTTAGCTCACCAGTGAAGGGACTTTATGATTTCCTCCCATGCTATATCATTATTAACAATTAGTGTATGGTTATAAATATCCACCTGTCCATTTTCCGTGCCACTTATGTTAATTAGTGTCACGGCATTAATCATTGATAATATATTATCGAATGTAATTATAGCTTTGTACTAATCTACACCCAAGAAGTAGTTCTCTGTTTCGAAAAAATTGGTGACCCCAGACCGAGAGTGTTTGCGCTCGTCAAGAGCAAAGGTTTGTGCTCTTATTACTTTTTATTCTTGGCTAGGGACTTGCTTCAATAGCTCATAATATTTTTCCCCATGGCTGTCCAGGAAATAACTTGTGGGCAATACAAAGTAATTACATTTCGCGGGTAAACATAGAAAAAAAATGTGATTGAATTAATAATGTATGTGCAGCGGCGCCACAATAATGCAAGAAGCCACAGATACTTCCACGTTTGTATCATCTATTTTTAAAATGCAGTGATCACAGAACATGTTGTTGGCATGAGTGGAAACAATGTGGAGCGGGATGGAGATCCAAATGCTGATACTTTGGGGGTTCTAAGGAAAAAGCTGAACACAGGAAGAGATCTGGAACAGTCCCCAGCATCACTTGACAAGCCACTTCAACATGGCCAGCACAGCCAACAAAAGTCTTTCCAAGTCATTCAGGGATTGGCTGAAGTGTGTTGTCAATTTAGGATAGCCTCTGAACACAGCATTATAGAGAAACACTTTTGTTCCCGTCCATCTGGCAGAGAATTTATCTGCGTGCTGGGCAAAGTGAAATTGTGTTTCCTTGCAAGAAATTTCACAAGGGCTCTTTCAGAAAGGTAAGTGTTCCCATGGTCGAGGAGGATGCAATTTCAACAATGACTGAAGTAATATTCAAAGCATCCGGGCTCTATTAAAAAAAAA
>NW_017840219.1:0-1028 GCF_001891065.2 Hippocampus comes
AAAAATAAAAAATCCCACCCACATTTTCCCTTGTGATCCGATTAGGACAAGCAAGAACATGAAAAAATGGAAAGTAAAGTTAAATGGTTCTTTGCAGATGTCTTAGCGCAACCTTTCCACCATTTCAATGGCACGTTGAAGATGGACTTCGAAAGACTGAACCATTCCCTACTAAACTCTGCTAAACTTGCATTTCATTTTGCATTTTATTTAGTTCATAGACACAAACAGCTTCCCATGATGCGACTCTTGGTTTTCATTTCTCGTACAACACGGTCGCTCCAGCCTTGTCCCCTGCTTCCTGTTCTCATCATCTCGCTGCTACGTATTAATATTTAATCCAATATTGAAAAATTGAAGCGGCTGCACCATCAGCAGGGCTACCTCGGCTGTTCGGCATACACGATCCGCCTCAGCCGCCGCACTTGGATCGAGGGTGAGGACGTTGGTCTTTGCAGTCAAATGGAGCAATAGAAGCGCTGAGTGACATTGCTTAACAAGTATCCTCGAGACAAATGGAAATCACGGGGTTGTTGCAAAGAGTTCATCTACAAATGTTTATGGCACTATGAGCCTGTTAAACCAGATTGCGCTGTCAAATAACAATTTGGATGCGTTTTTGTTCCAAATCAGGACTGTATTGGAGCGGCACCATATGCTCTGTCAATAAGTCAATAGGCAGCCTGTGTGGAGCCACGTTAAAATAAAAAAATGGTACACATCGTGGTCCAAGATGGTATGACAAAAATTGTCCTCGCTGTGACGCCAATCGAGCGTTTTCACTCCATCTCAGTGTTTTAGCCTTCGCTACTCTTTAGTTCAATGCGCCTCACTTTTTTCCTAATAGACCAGGAGACCCTGGCCTCTCGGTTGTTACCATGGCAACTGACCTATTTGCCTCCTGCGTGTGAAAGTGAGAGTGAAAGAGAGCTCAAGAGAAACATCGCTCGGGTCATGCAGATGGGCAGACGGGTCTCATCGTTAGACACTCTTTTGGCAGCGGCTCGGATTCTGTCTCTCTCTCTCTC
>NW_017840220.1:0-1028 GCF_001891065.2 Hippocampus comes
AAAAAAAAAAAAAAAAAAGAATTGTGAGCGTCTGCTAGTTTGGGGAGGCATGCAGGTTTATCTTGCGATCAATGTCACCTTTCAGAAGGGCTGAATGCAAGGTAGGCCAAGGGAAGCGCCCACAAAGAGCTCTTTGAGGAATAGAGCTGACACCATCCTGCCGCCGCACCCCATCCTTTTAAATAGCAGCCACTCATACATTTTTGCTTTTCGGCCGAGTTGAAGGAGAAGCTTGTTTGTTTTCGCCCGGGATTGGTTTCATTGTTTGAGGCCCAGTCAGCGTAGCCTGATTTGTAAAATGTTACCATAAGTGATGGGGGAGGTCAGATTGTGTTTTTATTTCTCGGTGGGGAAAATTATGTGTAAGACAGTCAAGAAATTAGATCGTGTTGATCCAAACAGATCGTACTACGACACATCATTCATCGCAGTGAAAGACAAACATACATCGACCTCAACTTTCAATATGTTGCCCCTGCCCCCCACCCCACCCCCTTCCAGTATTCCTCCACCCAGCAAAACATTCCTCATGTGTGCAACTTTCATGTGTACACACGTATGTACCGTGTATATACTCCCCCCCCAAGGTAAACTGAACTACAGTTGCACTCATGGAGCTCATCCGTCGACATCCAAACACTCGTTGCAAGCGTTCAGAGTTCGGAAGCAAGCGTGATGGTTTCTGCATGTGACATGTTCCGAGAAGCTCAGCTTCAAGGAGTCAGAAGGCTAAGTGGGATTGTGAGAAAGCAGAGGACAGCTGTCTGCTGTCGTGAGTCATCCATTCTAGTCATTCAGCATTTTTGCTGCAGAAGGCATGTTATGTTACGGGGGTAATGCCTAATTTACAGTCAACAGAAATAGGACTGCATCCAACAATTATTTTAATCATAGACTAAGCCCGTCGATGATTTCGATGATTATATTTCCAAAAATATGTTTTCATTTCCTTCCCTTTATTCAAAAGTTTGGCATTATTTCAAATTGGCAATGCAGAAAATGCACAAGCAGTAAGTATGATCCCCTTA
>NW_017840221.1:0-1028 GCF_001891065.2 Hippocampus comes
ATGTTTACAGTTCTGCGAAGGTTCAGCATTCTCTTCACCATGCTGTGTGAAGGCATCTTACTAAGGCAAGTGTCATTCCGTTGCCAATCTTCATTATGTCAGTGCACCAACAGTTCAGCACACAACATCCACTTTGCTTTTTCTCATCAGGAAGACGTACTCGACGGCAATCCAAACCGCCGTGTTTACTATGATCTTTGGTGCTTTGATCGCCGCCAGGTGAGTTGGCCGAACGCAACGCGTACATGTCCCATGTTTCACAAACGTGAGTACAACTCTCACATTTTCGGGCAATATATTTATCATGCATCTTTTCTTGGGACAACACTGAAGAAATGACACTTTGCGTCAACGTAAAATAGTCAGTCAGACCACATAGGAATCAAAGGAGTCGCACTACCACTGAGCGGTGTGGCATTTAAAGGTAACAACTGCTCAACTTACGAGTTGGCAGAATGACACCGCAACCAAAGCAGCTACATTGCTAGCATGAGTTATTCACGATGGAGTATTGTATGAAATGTTACCGGTTCATTGTTGTATTTTTTTTGGAGTGTACAATCAATTAAAACATAAGAGAAGCAATCAATTTATGAGAGAGCTAACTCAAACATTTACGGCAGCAAGTCAGACATTTAACAAAATCAAGTACTGCAAAACTCTAGCTAGCTACCAAGTAGCCTCAGGAAAGGTAGCTTAAGTTACAGATTTTTGGACAGTATTGGCTGCCTGTTGAGTTATTCGGAAGGGACAGTAAATTTATGACAAAATCGAATGAAATATCGCGAGGATAAGCGGTTTGGAAAATGGATGGATGGATTTGCCAAACGTGAGGAGTATTATTCACTTGGGAGATACTGATCGTGTTTGGTCCGTGTGCTTGCTAGCGCCGACCTAGCGTTTGACCTTGAGGGCTACACTTTCATAATGCTAAACAACGTGCTGACAGCAGCCAGCGGTGCTTACATGAAGCAGAAACTGGATGCGAAGGTGAGCAAAGCTGCTTACATCATTTCATTTTTTTTTTT
>NW_017840222.1:0-1028 GCF_001891065.2 Hippocampus comes
CATGTGTTTGCTCGTTTTATTTGCTCCACAGCAATTCAAGCTGTCATCGTAGACTCACGGTACCATTGATGTTAAAAATATTTACTTTTGAAGAGCAAAACGATTCAAGCCTTTTGCAAAATGTGGCAGTGTTGTCAGTGGTTTGATTGAAGCGTGTTAAGCACTAAGAACGTTTGTAGAACATATCTGACATCATTTGTGAAAGAGTTATGCCCCAGTAACCATTATGGCATGAACGCAAATATAAGTGTAAGTATTATTTCGTTATATTGTAAGTGGTTAGCTGTAAGACATGTTAAGGGTTAACATTCTGAGACTTGAAGTGCTTTGGGATCATAGTGTGGGGTGCAATTACTATTTAAACTAGGGTTGTTAAACTCGTTTGCACTACGAGGCATATCATAGTTATGGTTTAGGGAGGCTAAAATATATCATTGCTAAATCATCAAAAATCCAATTTCGGTATGAACTGTGCTTTGGGTTCTAGTTCAAGGTTCAAATCACATTGGGTCCAGCAAAGGAACCAACTCCAAAACAGAGTGTTGGAAGTCACTGAAAATCAAACTTTAACTGCTTAAATCTGTTCTTTTTAGGAATGTGCAACATAGTTTTCCTTCTGCTCGAGTGTGAGGCAGTTACAGTTCTTGGCCCTTACCTAATATTTTCTGCATGGGAACTCTAATCACCACCCTAAAAGTGTCCATGCATTTGAGTATCATCATTTTTGTCATCTGTTTGACACAGTTTGACACCTGCTTTTAGACCTACAGGGGATCCAGGAGCTGTATCTTGGGTTATAATCTTACAAGTCTAAAGTTGTATTTAGCAAATGTACTTTTTAAAATGTGACTCTCTTTCCTTATTAAACTTTGACTTTAATGTAACAATGTTATTACTTCATTTTGGAAAAATATGACGTTATTCTCGTGTAATGTTCATTTCCAGTTAGGATGATGAGGGGATGGAAAATGGTCTATGAGGAATTGTGAAGGTTGATGACAATTGAAGCGTGAAAAGAGAAACCATCA
>NW_017840223.1:0-1028 GCF_001891065.2 Hippocampus comes
CCCCCCCCTCCCCCCACCCGACAAAAAAAAATGCCTCCATGCATGACACTGTGGAAGAGAGGCTAACGGCACAGGCAGACCCGTCACCAGAGCCCAGCCTTCAGGAGGGCACGTGAAATACATGGGGGTGGCAATTAATACCCCACAGAAAGCACTTACTTTGCTCTATATGTTCGCGTCGCACTGCCGATGCCATCTTGAATTGCCGCCTTTTGCGACAACCGCAAGCCAGTATTATCATAGACAACATTTACATTGCATATACAGAGACGCCTTCTTGAATACGCCGACGCCACAGCCGTACTGGTTGTGGCAAAGTGAAGCAAATTGTGAAGATGCTTCTTCCATGGAGATGTATCCTCAAGCAAAAACTCACCGGAATCATACGGAATTATTGCTTTTGATTGTGTGGTGTTATCCGAGCTCAGTTTTACAATATTATTTGCCGAATTTATGGCTAATATAAAGCCACGTACAATATGGCGGGTGGGCTGACGTATCGCTTCGACCCGGTTCAACAATTGTCTACTTCAGAACTGACAAGAAAAAGTAAGAAAAAAAAAATTGATATTCATTTTAGATTTTCAAAGAGTTTGTGGCTCCCATGGAATTTTATCTTACACGAATGTAATATGTCCTTCCTCACTTGAGACATATGCTTTTGTTGCCACATGCAGACATTTATTAAGATGCATTCAATTCCATTTTTACCTCATGACCCCTCCTCTAAAATGTGTGAGGTCTACCCCCAGAGAGCCACATCAAGTCCAGAATTGTTAGCTAGTTTATACTGGCCTACGGGGGTGGATGTTCCACGTTAGAACCCAGGGTCAGGGTCATTCAGAGCCTTTAATCCTGCTCGCCAGCAAAGTGATTCTGCATGAAGGCACATCACTTCCTAACATTCAACCAAGCTTTCTTTGTCAACTTAGCTTGACAAGGTCAATCGGTCTCTTGTTGCACCCTTAAGGTTTGCCCGTGGCTAATTGCCTCTGAGCTGACCCGATATTCATCTACTTGTTTCCCAT
>NW_017840224.1:0-1028 GCF_001891065.2 Hippocampus comes
AAAAAAAAAACATTTGGACATGAAATCTGTGTATCTGATAATCTGCCATTATAGTGGTATCCATACCAGAAGTCGAGCCAATACCATACATGCTTTGGAGGCGCTTGCCTGTGTAAACCCAGCCCACAACCTTGAAGTTGTAAGCACACCAAAACCAGACACGCTTACCCTGAACTTGGCCATGAGTATTTTCAGACAGTCTAGGCTCAGCGTCTGCAAATGACTTCCTTTTCTAGCCTGGTCTCTGTTGCTCTTTCATTGTAACATGTCTTTAAAGACGGCAATCTTGAGATATCTTACCGGTCATCAGCCACCGTGTGTTGTTTGTCTGAAACTCTGCTCACAAGTGTGCAACAGTGATATGTTGGCTAATATGTGACAATATCCATTTCAAGAATTCTACGTCTAATGTCATCTTGTAAGTCATGTTTCGGGTCAATTCAATAAAACCTAATAGACTCTGCTTAAGTTAACTTGACAGACAGACCTTCACTTTAGCTCTTTAGCATACCATTTTCTTTGGTTTGTTTCTTTGTTTGTGTGAATTTTAATATCATCCGGCTGAGGTAAACACTCCACCAGTCGAGTCCATGGCCTGTCAAGGAGCCCCATCCTTCATCGCCACACTTTGTTGTGTGCTGAGGCCCCGGCCATCTTTCATGTGTGCCGGACATGTCTTGGTCCCACTTGCCTTTATTTTCACTTTGTGGTTTTCACCCTGACCATCATCTTGGCTCCAGGCCGGTGCACTCCTCTCACCACACCCTGGGGAAAGTAGTACACACCTAAACCATTTCAAGTTCCTGCCTTGGACATGTGCTGTAAGGGTTGCTGAATGTCCTAATGTGGCTAAGAGGAATTCTTGCTGCCCTTCGCATACCTTGTTGTGGGCACTTCTTGACCCAGTCCTCTTAAGAGTCTGGTGTTTGCTATCATACCATGAAACCGCCATGTGATTTGTATCCGCCCATGTGCTACATTTTCATTTTCACAGATTGATTATGGCTTCTGGGAACACCTGAAACATG
>NW_017840225.1:0-1004 GCF_001891065.2 Hippocampus comes
ACTTCGCATTATTGCTCTGCAATCACCCACAATTTCAGAGGGAATTGCATTTTCAACGAGATTACGCAACTTTCCGACTGGACCTCTTACACCTCTCTCTCTGATTGGCTGCTCACACTTACACAAGCTAACGCAAAAGCGTGTTACACAAGTGCAAGGGAGAGTGAACATGCGTGTGACCGACAGGAAGGCCTCGCATCAGGAATAGATTCAAACATCCAGAGTTGCAAGTGTCTTAAAGAAGCTCCCCCGTACCGCAGCGTAGATATTTTCCTTGTCGAAAGCGCCGCAAACCACCGACATTCAAAATAGCCGCGGCCTCAAATACATCCATGGTGAACGTGACTGATGAGAAAACGACATACCACCCCGAGCCAAGAATATGTTACTATTGTCAAACGTATCATCATGCGACCGGAAGCAGAAAGACTCATCACTGGAGACGTCAAACGTGATGTTGCTTTAGTTTTGCCCGGCAGGGGGGTCACTCTTGCGCAACTCGGGACCCATCACACATCTTTAAATCTGTTTATTTTTTGGGGGGGAGTCATCTGCGACCAAATTAGCGACATGGTCAAGTTAAGACATGGAGCGTTGTGTTGATGAACTATTTCAGGTTTTAAGTAAACCTCAGCGGCATCCTTTTTAAGGAGGTCTGGTGTATTCTTAGATGCACTGCACGTCCATGTAGAGTTTCTACGTTGCATGTGTGACTTTTTTTTTACATGTGTAAAAAGGCTGTAATTGGGATGCTTGTGTGCGTGAGTGCACGTGATGGTGGGGACTGGGTGGCAGGCCGATGGTCCCGCCCTGACTGGTAAAGTCATATAGGAAAAGCAGACCCCCTATTAGTGAGACCAAATCAGAGAGAGGAAAGGAGAGTGAGTGAGGTATGGAAATAAAACGAGAAAGGAGGTGTTGGGCTAAAAATGGCAGTGCTGTGCATGTTGTATGGATGCTGCATCTCAACACACATTGACACACACACACACACACACACACAC
>NW_017840226.1:0-1028 GCF_001891065.2 Hippocampus comes
TTCTATCTTAGAGGTCAGTAAAATACTGTACATCAGAGAAACCCAGCCACAAAGAAATGATCGCGCGGTAGTCTGCCAAGTCATAAACTCTGTTATGTCAAAAGTGAGTCAAAATGGAACAGTCCTAAATTGCATTGGTCGTAATTCTACAACCTCTACCACAATCAGGATCTAGAAGCAGCAAACCCTTGGCCAATAAAAAAATCAAAACCACAAAACAGCACTTAAAGATACAAAAACAAAAAGATCTTGTGACAGATACTAACATTAGTCACTCTCATATGAAACCGTAGCCAAACTAAAGCTCGTCTACGATTCAAAGCCATTGTTTCACAATTGCCCAACAGATCTTCAAGAAATGAAGCACTATAGTAATGCCAAAGGTCAATAAGAAACATCCCAAGCCATGTATTCTTCTGGGTATTCCGGCTTATCCATTCCTCTACCACTCCCATCACCTACATGTGCGTCTCTTAGTCAATTCCGGAGTCTCATCAGTGACTTAATATGCTGATGAGTCACATACATAGGCAACAGAATCCAATCAACAAACTAGTATTTTCAGTCAATCACCATTCATCCGTGCACTTCTATTCTGCTTATCCGATTTCGGGTTGGGGCAAGGCCTATGCCTGGTGATTTTGAGCAAACAATGGACCGCACACTGGACTCAGCTGCGAGTTGTATCGCAATTGTGAATGGGATCTTCCAAGATAATCTAGCCGGAACGCCAGTCGTATGAAAGTCAGCTGTGTTAACCATTACACCACTAAGCGTCTATTATTGAAAAACAGATGTGAGAATTATTTCTGTGGGAAGGATTTCAGTATGATAAATCACCACCAGATGGCAGGAGTGCCTTTGATCCGATCTTGGTTGCACACAGTCTGAGTGGGCAATCCGACAGCGATCCTACGTCGCGAAGTGAATCAATGCGGTGTTGAGAACATGAATAAATACCGGCAAACTCTACAACAGAGCTTTTTCAAATCGAAAAAAGATGACAAAGTCCCATCGTCATCCTTGAC
>NW_017840227.1:0-1028 GCF_001891065.2 Hippocampus comes
AGTGCCGGGCACTTGCTCGCTTATTAAGAGCGTTCCTTTCCCTTTTGTTGAAGTGTTAGCCGTGGTTGTCCCCCCCCTGCTGTGAACACCGCAGTTCCTGTCACACTGGCCAGGCCAGCCGGCCGCTTCTGGGAGACAAGTTGGCAAAGGGATGCGTCTGCCGTGATGGCGCTGCAGCTGAGGAACGGTGATGCGGCGTATTATCCGAGCGCACAATACTGCAGGAATTACACCTCGTCCGCTGTCGGCTACAGCGGCAGCAGCCATTATCTGTCCCGTTTGCCAGGTAAGGAGATCGAGGCTTGCCATGCAGGACCAGCTCACTCTTGCATGTCATCAGCGTTTTTCATGCGTCACGGTGCAGCGAGAATTCAACGAGGCATTAGCAGATTGTTCAGAGAAAGATGGACGTTTCCGCTGGTGCTCAGTATCAGATAAGAGTGCATCAAGCACCCACCACCTTGTCTGCATACACAGATTTTCTTTTTGGATAAGACCACAAGACTTTCATCTCTGTAATTGAAACACAAACGCAGCATTTGACTTGTGTCCCTCTTGAGGGTTGTTGGCAGATCAAGTACCAAGCTGAGTCCATGCCGCTGTGTTTCTTGTGCTCACATGGTGACATGTACTGCACAATACATAAAGGTGTTCACGTATTACACCCCCGCAGTCGCTGCTAATGTTGCCCTTTCTCAACATTATGCTGCAGCAAAGTGATGCGGGACACAATCTCCTCATTAATAGGATGTGAATGAAGGACTGCCACTGACTACAATGTTGGTCAATACTTCATCGCATATCGTAGCAATTCCCTCCAAGGGCGTTGTGCAGGAAAGGGGTCACATCAGCTCAGAGCATGAGATTCATGGAGTTTCCCTATCCATCTAAAAATGCGTTTGTGTGAATGCTCATTTGTCAGCATGTGTACAATTCGGACTTTCAAAAGGACGCATGTGACTCTCAACATGTTTCGTGAGCAGCAAAATGTTCAAACTTTCAATTAGAGTCGAAATTATGACATTTGC
>NW_017840228.1:0-1029 GCF_001891065.2 Hippocampus comes
GTTGCCGGGTTTGATGAATAAAAAGAACTTAGTACGTGTAATAGTGCAGGTACTGTACCACTCCTAGTATTGGTTTCAATAGTTTTTTTAATGAAATAAAATCATATCCAAGAAGTTTAAATTCCTAAAAGTCAAACAAATGTATTGTTCTCAAAAGGTAAAAAAACTGAAATGTACTTACAGTAGTAGTGATTGTTTCGCGTACCACTAGAGCGCGCTCGCGCAATTCCAGAACAACACTGAGAATCACTCCAGTATTCTGTCTTCTCAAGACGCCTTTTAACTTTCATAACACCGAAGAAACACACACAGCTATTCAGTGTCTAAAAATAACCGACACCATCGACATGTTGCATCATTGTTATTTTATTTTTATTCCATATATGATAATGTGTTTCGGTGCAAACACACACGCACAAATATTTGGACGCTTTACTCCGACACTCGAAAAAAAAAAGACACACTGAATGAACTCCAACAGCCCATTGACAGTAAGAGCTCGGCCCCCTAATGTTTGACACACGCCGTTCACAGCAATCATGTTTATTATATACAATGCGATGTCGTTGTTTTTTTTTTTGAGAAAGCGGGAAAAAAGAAATGTGGAAGCACAAAAATGGCCTTTTCCCATTCAGAGCCGAAGGTGATAGAAAATGACGGTCAAGGGTCGCGTGTTTTAATAAACAACAGTGGTGCCGCACACACATCAACACACAGTAGTACACGTCTTGAAGTGCGTGAGGTCAAATGGGAGCACACGCACACACAAGCACTTAAGGAGTGGTAGAAGCTTAAAAATGTGGTTTGTACATTCAGTGTTGAATGACTACAACAACTTTGGTTGGAGCCAATGTGACACGCAGTTTGTGTAAAAATTCTGAGACCATTTTGTGAGAATGAAAAGGATTTTTTTTGTTGTAAGCGTGCACTCAGGTTGGCTGACCTGACGCACAACTCACCTCACCCGGGCAGTGAAAAATTGAGAAAAAAAAATCTTACATTTCACGTTTGAATTAGGCTGGGATCACT
>NW_017840229.1:0-1029 GCF_001891065.2 Hippocampus comes
TTTTTTTTTTATGCATCACCTTGAGGTGGTGCTTGTAACATACATGCTCTGTGATGTCTTTTCCAGCTTGCCGTCTGCCTCCTGCCCCGGTGAGCATGGCTCAGGGGGCCACACGGGGGCGACGCTACCTCCGCGCCTTTGTGAGTGGCTTTTTTGTGGCCGTGCCCGTCACCGTTACCGTCCTAGACCGCTTGGCGTACGTGGCCAGGGTGGAGGGTGTGTCCATGCAGGTGAGCCCCGGAATAATTCGCAGCCACATGACAAAAACAGGAAATGAATGCATGCGCATGCGTTTTTGTTCCAGCCGTTCCTGAACCCGGAAGGAGCATCCGAGTGCGACGTGGTTCTGCTGAACCGCTGGAGTGTCAGGAAGTACAACGTCCAGAGAGGAGACATCGTGTCCATCATGTGAGTCCACTCCAAATGTGACGATGGCGTGTTCGCTGACGAAAGACTTTCGTTAAAGTAAATGTGAGAGGGAACGCCTGTTAGCCTTTTTCTGGCGACCAGTCCGTTCTGTGGCTCGTGTTGAACCTTGCTTGCCGTGTGTCTTCACAGGTCTCCCAGGAATCCTGAGCAGAAGATCATCAAGCGCGTCATCGGCTTGGAGGGAGACTTCATCAGGTAGTCGCCATGGAAACCACACTTCCTTTGTACTCTTGGATGCTAAGCCATGTGATCCTCATGACGGGGCAAATTTTTGGGGCAGGACTCTGAGCTACAAGAAGCGACACGTGCGCATTCCTGACGGTCACTTGTGGATCGAGGGCGACCACCATGGGCACAGTCTGGACAGCAACACCTTTGGCCCGGTCAGCAAAACCACCACATGAACCCTCCTGTTAGGTTGCGGATCAAACTGACCCATTGCAAAATGAATTACGATCGAAAAGTGGGCGAATTCTTCTTGAACCGTCTGATCTGCAAGTCCTGGAAATGGCTATTAATGGTATTCAGGATGAAATACACTCCACTGTTTCTTAAGGTTGGGCGACTACGGGTTAATCAGTCAAATATTGTGAAAAAAAA
>NW_017840230.1:0-1024 GCF_001891065.2 Hippocampus comes
GTGTGTGTGTGTGTGTGTGTGTGTGTGTCTCGTGAGCTGTGGTTGACAGCAGCCTCTTTGTATATTAAAAAAAAAAAAAAAAAGTAACATTTTGGTTTGTAAGACGTCTGTCTATTGTATTTGAATGAATCCGTCCACATGCATGCGTTGCAGGACACAACCGGAGGAGGAAGGAACCCGATGTCAGTCGCTATGGATCATGACAGGAACACGCTTGCTCCATCTGTGGATGTCAGGATCCGAGCACCCGCCCACGAGCCCACACTGAACGGGTGAGCGTCGCCACCTCCCTCGTCTTCCTCGTCGTTATTATCACATAACGTTACTTATTAACTTATTTGGCTCCCTGCAGCGGCGCTCACTCGCGCAACGAGAGCACCGACAGCGGCCTTAGCGTCAGCAGCCTGCCGCGCTCGTCCGACCTGGCGCTCGCCTCTGCGGATCACATGGACACTGGTAACGCCTCTTCCCAAATGCTGAAATGCTAACATGTAGCATAAGACTGTTGGTATGCTAACAATATTCCGGTAACTTGAGTAGAAAAAGCGCTGAGACGGGTTGATAAGCATGAAAGATCGTGCTAAAATCACTTCGCTAAAATGCTAACATCACTTGGTCATTAAAAAAAAACAACTTTCCGTCGTAGGTGAGTGCGGCGAGTCGTCGACTTTACAAGACTCGATGCCTGCCATGAGCGAGAGCGAGGAGCTGATGCCCTGCATCCCGGAGGGTCTGAGTTCAGACCTCCTGATGGACATGGAGACGGTTCTGTCCGGCTCACACATGGACAGGGACAGCCTGCTCACCTGGCTATAAAGACGCCATTTTGTGTCTTCTTCCAAGAACACTTTGTGTGGATTGTTGACACTAACACGAGAAAGACTTCAATTTGCCCACACGTGACGAACGCCCAGCGCTACCTTCCCTGGTGCCCTTGAAATAATCTCACCTCAGGTGGTCGGATGCTGGAATTCATTCTCTTGGGGAGGTTTTCGGAAGAATCCACATGGTCAGGACGCTCATC
>NW_017840231.1:0-1029 GCF_001891065.2 Hippocampus comes
TTTTTTGTTTTTTGTTTTTTTTTTGGGGGGGGGGGCAGAGCGGTCACCTGATCCTCTCCTGCTTACGTAGTTCATCAGTCTGCTCCACCCTGTCCAGGAACCTGCGGCGCTCAGCTTCCATCATGGCATCCAGACGCTTCTCCTCCTCCAGCATCTCCATCTGGATTTGCTTCTTCTCCTGGATTTGGGCGTCACGTGTGGCTTGGCACTGAGCACCAAGAATCACCTGAGCAGCCCACAGGCATGGAGTTCATCAGTGACTATTACTTGCAAGGTAGTGGTCCTCAAACTTTTTTACAAGTACAGTACCCGCCTTGAGTTCGACAACTGTGCTTGAAGCAAAATAGGTGCCTTAACTTCACATATTTCCTACCTTGTTGAGTTCTCTAATCTCCTCCTCTTGCTCCATTCTCAGAGCATCGGCTCGCTCCAGCAGACGCTGCGTTCGCTCGTGGGCCTCCATCTCCACCTCACTCAGAGCCCGCTTCTCCTGACGGTACACGTCAGCTTCTAACATCTGCCGCTTCATTTCCTCGGCCGCCTGCTATGAGCAAGGACACAACTGGAAATGCGGTTTCAAGTAAAGTTACAAAGTTGACCCTTTGGGAATATTTGCTACCATTTCTTTCTCTTTCCTACTCATGTGGGCCTCCTTTAAGGCCTTCTTCTCATCCTTGGAGAGAACGTTGGATCTGGCGGTAATCCGCTCAAAGTCGGATAATGGCAGAATGATGGACTGTCCAGAAGGATCACTGCATGGAACCCTGGCCACACAAACATATGTTGTTAGTTATACCTGCTGATTAAATCACAGTAAGATAACAAGTACTGACCCCAATGGAAAATCCACAGGCTCAGATAATCACAACGTATACACGCACGAGGATGACATTCTCCCAAAACTTTTCTATACCCTTATCCTCACTGGGGTCGCAGGTGAGCAGCCTATCCCAGTTGTTTTTGGGTGAGACGCAGGGTACACCCGGGACTGTTGGCCAGCCAATTGCAAGGCACACATAGACAAACAAC
>NW_017840232.1:0-1030 GCF_001891065.2 Hippocampus comes
AAAAAAAAAAAAAAAAGCTTGAAAATTACATTTATTTCCCTGTGCACATTGAGTACCTTTTTAATACTATTTTTGATATTTAAATTATTCCTGTTTTTTACAACCTCATATACAGTACATTATGATATGGTAAACATGTAGCTTTAATTACATAAAAATGAATGATTAATTCAAAATAATGACTTTGCCCACCCCCGGTGTGTATCGCGTCATCCATCATTTGCATGAAATGGCGCAAAAATTGAACATCCAAGGTCCCAGAAAATAAAATGGAATCGAAAAATGTGTGACAGTACAGTGCAAATAAAAATACTTCCAAACATCACAGACACGATTCAAAATCGACAATCAGCCAAACAAACTAAAATAGTAACATGACACACTACAGCGCAAGAGAAAGGCTGAGTCAAAGAAAATAAACATGAGAAGCTAGTCAGAGTGATACATTTTTAAAATAGACATTGTCTGTGTGTGTATCCTATAGAACCCTTCAGAATGCAGTCAAGACGCAACTTTCAAAATGTGTTTCCAGTTGATAATTGACCCGCTTGCGTGCGATGACT
Organism: Hippocampus comes; assembly: GCF_001891065.2. Classification (NCBI taxonomy): domain Eukaryota; kingdom Metazoa; phylum Chordata; class Actinopteri; order Syngnathiformes; family Syngnathidae; genus Hippocampus; species Hippocampus comes. Next base: position 564 of record NW_017840232.1, read on the forward strand.
TGGCGATCTGCTGATCTGACGAGCGGCCGCGTCGGTTTTACTACTCCATGTCGGTGCCTCGAGATTGAAGTGGACTTATTGTCAGTCAGTTTTTGACTCGCCTGTCTGCTGCCGTGGCCACACTAGAACGAGTTCTCTAAAACGTATGCTCTGTAACGGGTTAACTCGGGTGATGAAAAGAGCGTGAAAAACCTTCCCCGGATAAATTCTTTTGGCGGGGTTGGCAGTGTTTTGGCATCATCCTTGTACTTTTGGTTGAATCGTTCTTCACATTGGCAGGCAGACTGTTTTCGGACTTCATTTTGCTGCTGTTATCAAGTGTGACATCAATCAAGATTAGCGGGCCCGTCCCAGAAGAGGTCCTGCAAGCGCAGGTCATGACATTAGTATTTCTTTCCTTTCCTTTCCCCTACAACATTTTTTGTTGCTGGTCTCTGCTTTTTGTCCAAGTCCATCCTGGCCTCCAA
>NW_017840233.1:0-1029 GCF_001891065.2 Hippocampus comes
GCTACGGGGTTAAATGCAGCGCCACTTCTCATAACTGATGCCATGTTGCTGTTCTTTAGACCTTCAAGGGAAAATGTGACTTTTTAGTGCTCGTAAGCAAATCGTTTGGTCTCTCGAGTGCCTTTCCACCCACTGAGTGTGAAATTACACAACAAAAGTTTTGTCATCTGCCCATTTCTGAAAACGTGTCTGTGTCTGCTTTGCACTGTTACATAAAAATTTGGAACAGCTTGATTCAGCAAAGCTCCATCGCCACTTTGAACGGACAGCCAGAGTCGGCTCCATTTTGCCACACAATCAGCCAAATTCAAAACTGTTGATTTTCGCAGCCATACATAGACCCTTCTAGATTTTCGGTATAATTTAAAATAATCCTGCCTTGGCAGAGGTCCGAGCTCAGATGAGTGTGATTCTAGTTTCATTTTCCAATCACTGAAAAAAAGTCAGTCTATATCAATCCCTCGGGGGGAGCAATTTTCAATAAAAATCCTCACCTCTGACAATAAGACCGGCGAAGTTGGACACCCCCGAGCCGTGCTCCGACTGGGTGACGCAGCGATACAAATCTTGATCCTGATTGGTGACTTCGTTGAGATGGAACGAGGCGGAGAATCGTCGGTGGTTGATGTTCTTCCTCTGCGACACGGGGATATCTTCTCCGTTTCGCCGCTGTCGAGGACAGTCGGAAACAGGCACCAGGGTTAACGGGACTTGATCGAGGTTTGCGAGGCAGCCATGCGCACACCCGCACACATATGCACACAACCGCTTGCATACACCGAAAAAAATCATTCTTATGTTACCTGAAGCCAGAGCTTATCGTTGGATGTGTCTCGCCCAGTGGCGATACACTGAAAGGTGGCATTCTGGCCGGCGTTCACCTCAACATCTCCGAGACGCAGGAAATGAGGGGATTTGTCTAAAGAAAACAACATTAAAAAGAACAGTGGATTCAGACTACTTCCTGAGTAAACCCTTTGCAAGTATCACTTACGTTGGGTCTTTTTTTTTTTTTTTTTTTTTTTTTTT
>NW_017840234.1:0-1030 GCF_001891065.2 Hippocampus comes
TACCCCGGTTCTAGCCACCAAACTAAGCCGGCGCGATAGACTTCGGGAACAGGATAAACAGAGAGATAGCTGTCCTGATCCCGGGAAGGTCTCGTTAGCCCATCACCCATTCCGCTGGTCGCACAATAGCTTCCAGCTGCTCTGGTGAAGATGCAACCTTGGGTCACGCAGGAATCAAGGGATCAGCAGAAGTGAAATGTCAAGACGCTACACGAGCAAGCAGATGTCGCACTTGCGACTCAATCGCTCGTGATCCCTAAAGTGTATTTTACTGACAAGTGACGAATGCTAGCACATGTTCCTCGCTGGTTCTTTGTTGTCAAGTCAAGATTCAAGACGACTGCCATGAGACGTTGCCACAAGGTTTCACTAGCTGGTGCTTTGAGAACCTCCTCTTTGTTGTCCTGAACTCCATCCTGTCCGACCACAAACAAACCGAGTGATATTTTTAGCCTGTTTGTCCCAAGGTCCTTGGCATAATCGATTAAAAACAAAACAAAACGGAAAGATGAGCGGGAAGAAAGATGAGCCGTCATCCCGACGCCTTTGTGTCAGACGGCGTCCGGCGTGTCGCTGTAATCTATGAGCGCATTTGAGGTCTGTGACGTGAAGGGACATTTATCACTTTGCCCCAAACACCCCCCACTGCCACTTCCTACTCGATCTTGTGGCAGGGCAGTCCTAGCGGAAGAATTTCAATGCTATGCATCACGATGGATGCGGTCTCTCACCGTCAATTCGTCATGTCTGCTTTGCGTTTTGGACTCGCAAACGGTGTGTCATTGCCAAATGTTTCACGCTGTCAAAAGGGCACAGGAGTGATAACGGGTTGAAACAATAACGCCGAGGATTCCGTTGTGTTCTACTGTTTGAGAGATTGAATGGAGCAGGACGAGGTGGAAATGACCTTGCGATGAAGGGACGAGCCCCTTTTGTTCTTCACAAATCTTAATACCTCGTCGGTTGTCTTACGGCAGACAGCGTGTCCTTTTGATTTCACGTCTGTTTTTTCTTTTTTTTTTTTTTTTTT
>NW_017840235.1:0-1028 GCF_001891065.2 Hippocampus comes
CCCCCATGTTGTCATGGTTGGTAAGTGACCATTTTGCGGCCTTGGTTTTTGTGCCCCCAGATCGACAAGTACCTCTACTCCATGCGGCTCTCCGACGAGACCCTCAAGGACATCATGAACCGCTTCCGCCGGGAGATGGAGGATGGCCTCGGCCACGGCACCAATCCCACCGCCACAGTCAAGATGTTGCCCACCTTTGTCAGGTCCATCCCTGACGGTTCAGGTAGCATGAAAACATTTATCGTCAGTTCATTTAGGCTTAGCTGGGAGAAAAAAATAATAATCCAAAAACAGCCTGACAATCTGTGTGAGTACCACCGAAAGCACTATCTCTTCTGGTGTCTTGCGACTCCATCTTCCAATAGCGTAGCCGTTAGCATGGCTTCTCCGTCTTCCCCGTTTTTACTACATGTCGCCCTCCTGTGATAACGACACTTACCGGAAGTGTCGCTTACGCGACGTCGAAACCGCAGGTCAAAAGCACCGCGTTTAGCCGTGCTAGCTAACTTGAACAAAAGATGTTCACTTATCAGCGCATTCCCACAAGCGGACGGGACGCCGGCTATCGCGAACGTGATTCTGCACCTGCACCGTGTTCAAACAAAAAGCGTCCGCGAGAGGCCCCCGAGCTCAATTCGGTTTCGGGGCCCTGGAGAAAATACCGAAATATTTAAAAAGACACATTTTCCGAACCCAACCTCGATGTTCATTTGAGAAACCTAATTGTTCGCCTAAGAGCATAATTGACGATCACGTCGAACTTTGTGTCACAAAATCGATAAAAACAATCATGTACTTGCTCAAAATCAACAAATTTTGTTGCCAATTTAACAAAAAATAATCAACTAGCTTAGGAGTTAATTAACAAGAATAACAAACTCCATTTGGAGCTAATTAACAGAAATAATACACCAATTTTGGTGGTTAAAAAAAAAAATAATGATACGAAGTAGCTGTGGTGAACGTGTTTTGTTGCAAATAAACAAGAGTCTTTGAAGATCGCTTTGGGGACAGTTAACAAAAATAAT
>NW_017840236.1:0-1030 GCF_001891065.2 Hippocampus comes
TTACGATATGATATATTGTATCTCCATTGTACAGTTGTAGTAACATCATACATAAATAGAAACTAGAGGACTTTTGTTGATTCCAACAATTTCCTCTGCACATCGAAATGAATGAAGCCAATGGATCGAAACACAATCCACATACCTGCGCAGGTGATTCAGAACGGTCATGTTTGCATACATATAGTAGAGGTAGTAGGAGTAGGGCGGATTGTCCTCATCCGTCCAGCTGGCCGGCAGCGGGCTGTCAAGGTTGAAGATATGCTGCTCTGGCTTGGACTCATCATCCACACTGTCAAAACCGACAACCTGCAAGAGGGACCGATACAATTGAAACTTTCAGGGTGTGCATTAGATGCAATGATTTGACGTGAACATTATACAGTACATGCTGAAGGAAGAGGTGCAGCTCAGGATGTTTGCCTGGGTGGATTGTGACTTCAAAAAGAGGCAGGAAAATGTTCTCCAGCATCTCCTGGAAGTTGGACAGCTGCTTCTTGCTGTGGTAGACATCACTTGGAAGAAAATAAAAGCCATGTGTTATTTATGTTTGCTGGAGATTTGAGGAAAAGATCTGTGTGTGCTTCACTTACAAAAGTCTGGGCATTTGTACAAGCCAGCGCACATTGTCCGAGTAGACTTGATGTTTGACGGCCCACTTGGCAAGCTTGTTCCACTCGTCTCTGGAGCGTCCGTACACGGACAACCTCAGCTCCACGTTCTGGTACTTGCTCTCCTCCAGGTCGGCCATCACTTCCTGAGTGACGGTGGCACAACATATAATCGCCAGGAATTTTGTATCTGTCTCTTGAGTGCAATCTTGGTAGTTAATTGTCGATCATGAACTTCTACCTATACAGCTTGTGCTTTGAATATCAAAATACATGCAAAATTTCGACTTCTATTTTCCATTTTAACAGTAGGCCTAGTTTCATTTGTATTTATTATTTATCAATTAATATTGTGCTCCGCAACGCACTGTCGACATCCAGCTATGTGTATTTATACCAGTAATAATATTTTTTTTTTT
>NW_017840237.1:0-1030 GCF_001891065.2 Hippocampus comes
TATATATATATTATAACGAGCAGAAGACGACGGTAAAATGAGGACAGGTGTGCATGACACGTTAATCAAGCACAGTGCGCAGGTGCGACAAGGTGGCGACGACGGCCTGTTCTCAGCTACGTGAGCACAAATGTTTGTCGACGTTTACACTACAGTACATTTACGGATGGCAAGTGAGGAGACTTGCCCGCTCGCGGGACACAATGGCGTTCGAGGTTTGAGTACATCACGTCGCAATTCACCTCCCTGTGCATGATGTGGATTGTACCCAGTACTGCTGTTTCGTTTGCTACGAGTTCAAATGATTTTGGTTTTTCAATTCTGAGTTCACCCAAGGAGAATGAAAGCGTTCTGAAGTTTAGATAGAAATAAATTTAATGTTACTTGTACATCAATGACTAAATATTCATCGTGCTTTCAACTTTTGGTGTTGTGGCTTTTTGAGCTTCGAATAATTTGGCTGTTACAGTGCGTGGTCGCTAGGTGGTATCTTGAGAAACAATCATGCAGAAACGGGTATAATCACGGCAATAGTGACATCTACTGGCAAAATAAGAACATAACTACTTTGGTTTTTCCAGACAGATGACAGGACAATTTATTTTACCAAAAAGAATGACCTGTCCACGCTTGTTTATTTTGAATGTTTTAAGAAGTATAGGAATGACATTATTTTTTTTTTGTCAGGGTTCCTTAAAGGGGAATTGAACCCACAAATGTTCTTAACAATATGGTCTAAGCAGCCCAACTAGTCTAAGAAAATGTATTCAAGCACATGATCACACGTATACACAATATATCACAAGTTCAACATTTTTGATCCATACCTGAGCAATAACTGAAAAGGTACAACGACCTATGCTAATGACACAAAAATACACATAGATAGCAACTGAGATACCCAGACAATGTTGCAGTAATGAAGGCAATTGTAACGTTTGCATCCCCAAGTTCCAAGCAGGACACTTGAATGTTGTTGAATTTTAACAAAACGTGTTGACAAGTGCTTCAATGGCAGCTTATCATCCTG
>NW_017840238.1:0-1030 GCF_001891065.2 Hippocampus comes
CACTAAGAATTGCTCCAACTCAGGACGTCACTTACAGTAGTTCTCTTTTTACTGATATTTCCTGTGTCACTGTTTTGAGAAATGAAAAGTCATCTTCAAGAGGAAGGAAAAGATGGAAGTCAGCGAATAGGACTCTCACATGTCAACATCAGCTGCATTTTGTGTTATCAGGAGGTCCCGTACTCAGCCGTCTCCGCAGTTGCCGTCATGTACAATGCTTGACCGAACAACCATTACGTTTCTCGAAAGGGTTGATTTCATGATTAGGCAATGGCAAATTTTCCACATTTCCCTTCACCAAAATGCACCTCGATGACATTCTGCGCCAGTGCTTTGTTCCTTTTCATCATGTGGCACGCCACTGAACTGGAACCGCTTCCTTGACTGTGTCATGCAGCTGGACGAGAGAATCCTGGGACTTAGGTGCACTTGCTCAGTGATGCTTTCAAGCCACTTAGGCTTATGGTCGTGTCAGTGTGTGTGCGCGTGTGTGTGTGTATAACCATTTGAAAACCTCCCCCTGCTCATAACTAGGTTGTAAAATAGCTGATCCATTAAGGACAGCCTGCCTGCCCATTTGATAATGCAAAAATCAAATCGCCTATTTCTCCCGAGGCAAAACACGCTTGTCGGCGGAGAACTGCAGGTACAAGCACACTACCGGTCGTTCAGTTAGTTTATCATCCACTCTGATAAAACATTCCCGTTGCAACATTTATTGGCAACATGGTGTTAAACTCTGACCGCGAGCTGATTTCTGTTACAATGCTTCTTTCTCAGTTTGACGGCTGAGGTTGAACACAGGTTAGAAATATGTTCAGCATTTTAATAAAAGCTCCAAAAAAATAGAACATGGCATTTTCATTGCACTGAAGGCCCTCTATAAAAAAAAAAACAATCAAAAAAAAAAAAACTGTGGAAAGTCTTAACCGATGACGTGTTATAGGGCGATAGTCATACTTTCAAAAAATTAAAAATAAAATAATGCTCTCTGCTGGGATACATACACTCATTATTTCATGTGGCGCTC
>NW_017840239.1:0-1031 GCF_001891065.2 Hippocampus comes
CTAGCCTAGCCTAGCTAGTTCACAGTTGGCCAAACTTGCCAGTAACCACGCAAGCAAGTAGCAAGGCCTTGCTTTTGTAGTATAAAGTTGAAAGCATTTTGGATGGCAAGCTAACAAAATTATTTCAACAGGGAACACAAGCACAGTTTGCTCCCCGGCCAGGAAGTAGGTCTTAGTTAGCAGGGTAACGTTATCCTTGTTTCAACAAGCTAAGAGGGTATGATCATTTTGCGGGTAATAGGCAACTTGAGCTAGCCTAGCTGGCTAAGACTTAGCTGGACAACGGATGGACGATAAAGGACGAAACTGAAACATAAACAGATGGTCCATGGATGTGGATATTTTCCTGTAGCGGTTGAGTCTTAACTCTTAACGAGCTGGAAAGTGCCGCGGCCCTCTGCCTTGGCGGAGGTCCGCCAAGTTTGGTTTTCCCGCCGGCACCTGTGCAAACGAGGGCAACCCGGCAAGCCAGACGGCCGGGGCGGGCGAGAGGAAGCGGAGCGTCGCGCTGTCAAAACACAACCTTGTGGCATCAGCTCAGCGGTGGATTTAGCGGCTAGCTGTTAGCTGCCGCGCCGCCTGCGTCGTCTTGAAAATAGACACCGGCAAAGTCCCGGGCGCACCGCCGCCCTCATGTGCCGCGTGGCTTCCAGGCGGGTAAACACCAACACACTCCTACCAAATTCTACCACTTGCACACAAAAATGACATTTCGGTCGCCAGCTTTATATGCCAATTTGAAACCATAACCCAAATTAAAAATGAACTTGAAACTACCACCGTGTCTGCAAAAACCTAATTTGAAACCCCGACACCAGCTGGAGACCTGACCTGAAACCCGAACCCAGGCTGGCAATCCTGACATGCTACACTAAACCTTTTTGGGAAATAAGTGGCATATTAATTTTGAAAACCTAACGCTAGTTTGAAATTCTAATTTCATTTTGAAAGCGCACACTCGGCTTTCCAACCAGGGTTTGGGTTTCAAGAGAGTCAGTCAGTCAAACACAGACACACACACACACACACAC
>NW_017840240.1:0-1031 GCF_001891065.2 Hippocampus comes
TGCGAGATAGCCTGGGAAGAACAGCTTTAGACATCCTCCGAGAACATCCTGCGGTCAAATCTCAGCAGATCACTGCTCTTATTCAGGGTACTCTGCGCACACGCGCCCGCACTCACACATTTGTGCACTTGTTTGAAAAATGGCCGCCGCCCCCGTGCAGTTTTTGTGTGTGAATGTGAGATTTCAAGACGCAGCTGCGAGTGAGTGAAAAGATCAGCTGCACGCCATTTCCTGTAGGAGGGCGCCCGCCCTAGCTCGGAATAGACCGGCCATTGAGGGCGAATTCAATTCCTGGCCCGCAATGAAGCGTCCGCGTCGCATCAACGGAGTGGCTGCTCATCCTTTTTCTCTTGCTCTGTATGCATGTAGAATATGTGACGGACGAAATGGAGCGGCGCAGCATGGCGGAGGAGCCCATCCGCAAGTGTCCCGTCCCCGCGCCCCGCACCTCCATCTCCTCGCCCTCGGCCTCGCCCTCCTTCAGGCACAAGAGTGAGTACTCTACAGTGCAGCGCAGTACCATTAGAGGCCAAAAGTGGCACTTGTACTGGACATTCTACTAGTGCGTTGGATTGTCTTACTAGTGAGTACAAAGTGCACTCGTAAGTGGAGCTTACTGTAGGCTTTGGAAATCCGTGCTCAGATGGCTTTGCATGCTCACAACAGTGCGGCGTCCGTTCTACTGCTGCCCCCTGGAGTCAGATTGTGACATTACAGTCCTGCTGACATCCCCTCAGTCTCTTTGTGTAACGTGTCAGCACAAAGCCTAATTGGCTCATTACCAGCTGGATGGCTTTGAGGTAGGCAACAGAGAATTTGCACCTGAACACAGCGTTATAAAAACGCATGCACAAAAAAAGTGAATAGAGGAATTGGTTGATTGCCTTCAATTACCAAGGTTGTTTTTTTTCTTTTTCCCCAAACATCCATTTTTTGTTAGACACTAAAATGGAGTTGCAAGGATGTCATCATTTTGTAGTTAACATTATTGGACCACCTGGCGTGACAATGGCGAGAGAGAAAAAAAAAAA
>NW_017840241.1:0-1031 GCF_001891065.2 Hippocampus comes
GATTGCTGTGCTAAATAAAACATCAGCGCCTCACCGAGCCCACCATCCTTTTTCCTCTGGGGACCATAAATGTCTGCACCAAATGTCATGGCAATCCATCCAACTCTTGGTGCGATATTTTTTTTCACACGCCAGACTAAAGTCGCACAACAACCAACAAATTGGGACAGAGTGGCAAACAGCAGCTCCACTACAAAATGCTTGTGGAATGATTTTTCAAATTTCGATTTTTACTGAGCGCCCATTTATTTTGACGTTATTTTCACTGTTTGGGAGTCAACGGCGTTGCGGCTGTTGAGGCCAAAGTTGGAAAACGACCTTCTGAGAACCAGTAAAAATTGACCTTTTATGTCTACACAGAATAAATTGGCGCTGATTCTTGACTGAAAGGGCAGCACGATGAAAGCCAATTGCACCCTATTAAGAAAAGAAAAAGGTTAAACATGGTATGAAATTTCAAAAGTGATGTTGTAGATGAAAGGAATTTATCTCAGTGCAGGTAAATTTGCCATAAAAGCAACCGTTTTATGGGCCTTGCTTGTAAACGCTGAAAAAATAATGTTGCCAAAGACTCCCATCCAATGCAACTTTCACTGAGTCCTGAGTCAGACTGCACTTTTTGGGGGGCTAGACCAAAGTCAGCAAATATTGGCCAGGATCTATTTAATTATCAGGTGCGTGCCAATATCATCGTGCGTGAACACAGTCATTAATGCGCTAACGATTAACACTGTAAGCTAATTTAAGATGCTGCCAAATATTGTCAACAGTGATTTATGAGGCTGAACGCAAGCCTTCCATTTTACACGTTATATAACATTTTAGGAATCGTCCATTTTGCAGGTTGTCTGAAATGCTTTTCAGGCTGTGTGTGACATTGAGTGGATGTGCCATAAATAACTCTCCTCTCTTGGATAGTAATCCAAAAAATAAGTACACTCGGTTGATGTGAAATGACCCACTAATACATTAGTATGGATAGTTTACATCGATGCATGTATGGAAACAAGAGGGAATAAAATCAACATGTA
>NW_017840242.1:0-1030 GCF_001891065.2 Hippocampus comes
TTGTTCATGTTTTTGTGGTCTGCATTCAGCCCTGGTTGTTACTTCGTATTTTTGTATGTACGATAATATCCACTTCTGTGTCCTGTCTGCTTCTGGGTCAAAATACAATAAGTGTTACGGTAAAGAAATGCTAGTAAAGAACAAAGTGAGATGGACCGCCTTCCTGTGAAGATCTTCACCAAACATCCACTTTGAAAAGTCCAAAAACTGACAAATGCTAACATGAAGCAATGTCAGGATTAGAGAGCCTGGTCAACAACACAGCGGCCATCAAATATGTGGCGGGATTTTACCAATCACAGAACAACGGGGTGATTTCGAAGAGTGTCCAGACTTAAAGGAAAAAGCAGGGCCCTCACTAAATACAACACTAATTTGACTTAGGGTACAGTAAAATGATACACAAGTAGACCACACGTACACCTGCTATTACACTACAAGACAACACAAACAACAACTAACATTAACAACCAAATGCATAATTAGCAACAATGATTTACAAATACCGCTAGGCATGCTGAGATGCCTAACATCGAAACTGCATATGCCAGCATGCCGAGCGGCATTTTGTAAAATAGCGTTAGGAATTTATTATTCAATTAGTTGTTTTGTGTTGTTCTCCAGGAGTTGTAGTAGTAGCTGTGTTTGCGTTTTTATTTACAGTGCTTGTTATATGTCATGCTGTTATTTTGTTTGCACCGTGAGCATGGTTTGTATCCTATTTAGTGGCCAACGTGTTAATTCTTACAGATGGGCAGGATTGGATGTGTACCTGCATATTTTGCACAGGCCAGTTAGGGCCATTGTGCAACCCTATCGACATGATATGCACACCTACACACTGACTTTCATTTGTTGGAATTTGAAATGAGTTTAGTCGTTAATATTGCAGGTTGGATATACAAAGTTCAGCGTTTTTGAAAGAGACCATTGGAAATGCTTACATCTATATTTCTTCATGGATTCAAAGTGAAATTGCAACCGAAATATACTCTGTCTAATTTCCAAAACACAGGACTTTTATGATCAT
>NW_017840243.1:0-1032 GCF_001891065.2 Hippocampus comes
ATGACGGTACCCGTTTCGGTCTTCCAATGCTCCTTGTGGACGTCGCCGAACAGGAAGAGCGACACGAACACATCCAGGTTGTGGAGGTCATTCAACTTCCAGATGCTAAATGTTTTTCCCTTCATAGGCAGAGACGTTTTTTTTTAAATATCGAACGCATCTGGGAATCTAATCTCAGAGAAGTAGCGGTCGATATTTACGCTGTTGTTGCTCTGCGGCGTCGCTTTGCTGACCAGCACGCCAAACGTCACCCAGTCGCTGTCCTCCAGCTTCTCGCGTTGCAGGCGGTCCGGCACCTGTGACAGGCGGATGAGGCGGCGGTCAGCCATCTTGCGGTCCATGTCGCTGGATGAAACCCGTGGCTTCCTGCAAACGTACACAAACCACTTTAAAGTTGAAGTTTTCACAGAAATTTGAGTGCGCCTAATTGAGGTTTTCCGAAAAGGTTCCGACCTGAGCCGCAATCCAGAGTATTTCTCCATAGCCACGTCTTTAGGAAGCGAGTCAAGCTTAAGCGATCCCGATGACGTAGTCGAGCAGGGTCTGCTCTGGAAGGTTGCAGACTGGCGGCGAGGAGTGGCCGCCTTGCTCGTGCTTTCCACGGGCAGGAAAGAGCTTCCCATCTTAATCTCAACCAGTGGTACTCTGTCTTCTGATTTTAAAAAATAAAATAAAATTGCGCAGCGATAAATGAGCCATTCAAATGATAAGATATTCAATCATGTGATGCGTTTTTACGTGGTGAAGTGTTGGGTTTGCTTTGGTGGGCCACTCTGGGTTTGCCTTTCAAAGAGTCAGCGGTGCTCAGCTCGGAGATAAAGTCAGAGGACTCCTGCACCTTCTGACTTCCTGTTCTGACCGCACTGGACGTTGAAGTCACTGATATGAAAGTGAAACGGAGCGTCATGACAATGAACATGTTTTTTTGTCCTTTCGCACATCAGCAAGTATGACAATGAACTGTGAGATAGCAGGAGAACACGACAGTATATTAGCAGATTTTGTAATCGAATTTTGATTTTTTTTTTTTTT
>NW_017840244.1:0-1032 GCF_001891065.2 Hippocampus comes
TTCTCTTTTCCAGATAATCGCAACATGCACTCCTTTCCCAGCCAACAATGGCGCAACTCTGAAAACAGGTGGAACATGGTGTCACTGCAGCCCGCGGACCTGGACAAAACCCTACGGCCAAGTGGGACGAATCCAGAGCCAAGTGGGCAATGGAAACCTGGGAGTCATCCCAACAGTGGATACAATGTGCCAATGAAAGCATGTTGTGTTTAATTGTAGTCTCTGACATAGCCTTGGTCCTCAGGTTTCTTGCCAGTCCTTGACGACCTTTTGTTGACCTTTTCAACGTTATTTACAGTAAAAGCCCTTTTTGATTTCGCATCGCCTGGGTTGACCGAGGCTGTAATAAAGGTGGCAATGGAGGAAAAATTAGGGCTATTATTTCGACAGACCTCAACAGGGATGACCGGTGACAGCGAGTCTTGGTGCCCGTCCTCGTCAATGTCCTGGTCTATTGAACTTTGCGTCACCAAGCTCAGGCACGCGTGGCTAACAGACAGTAGGGGCCGCACAAAAGACATCAAGCCTTACACCCAAAGAGCAGCAGACACTTGTTATCAAAACACTGATCCCATGGCCCCCACGGCTGCCATTCAGCCCCCTACAGCCTGCCGGACTCGATTACCCTCCCGACTGGCAGAATGAAGCACATAAAAAGCATTCCCATCAGTGAACTGTTGAACCTTTTCCCTCTGGACGTGTGACCAGACAAGAACCCTTTGACACTGCACTTCTGTTGAACAAATTCATAGCCTAAGCACTTTCCTGGTCACTGGGTTTGTTAAGTCCATTAATTCCAGGACATGGCATCCATTTATACATGTGGAAGCGCCAGAATGGGAATTTGTTCTGTTGGTAAAACAGCGAATATTTGTTGAGAGCGCAGAGTAAACAGAGCACTCGCACGGGTCCCCTCCCAGCCTCATTGGCTCTCTTGGGGCCTGAAACATGAAGCAGGATTTGGAACTTCAATCTGAGTTTCCAGCAGTGTTGTGATGCTGGGCCGCTAAAAGCCTTTCAAAAAAAAAAAAA
>NW_017840245.1:0-1032 GCF_001891065.2 Hippocampus comes
GGAGCTGAACCACCATTTTCACCATCTTACTGTGTGAATAAGCCCCCTCTGAAATAGAAAACCGTTTGCTTCAGTGAAATATATATCCTGTATTTCAAGTTAAATGTGTCCTCTGACCTCACAAACATTCTGCCCTCCCAGGCAAGGCCTACGGCTGTGTGGGAGGCTACATCGCCAGCAGCGCCGCCCTGGTGGACACAGTGCGATCCTTTGCGGCTGGCTTCATCTTCACCACCGCCCTGCCCCCCATGGTGCTGGCCGGAGCCCTGGAGTCCGTGCGGGTCCTTAGGGGCCCCGAGGGGCAATCCCTGCGCAGAGCCCACCAAAGGAACGTTAAACACATGAGGCAGCTGCTCATGGATAAGGGCCTGCCTGTGGTCCACTGTCCTAGCCACATCATCCCCATACGGGTATGGAGGTTTGCCTAAAAAAATTACAAATAAATAAAAAAGATCATTCTCATGTGTCATAAACCAGTGGTGACATTACACTACGCAACTTGTCAGGATGACTGCCGTCATTCTGATTCAGTTGAGTAGCTTAGCAATGGCTGTCCACCAGGTTTTGATCATCGCTGTTGCTTCTGTTGCCGTTCCATTCTGCAGGTGGGCAATGCAGAGCTGAACACCAAGGTGTGCGACATCCTGCTGGAAAGACACAGCATCTACGTGCAGGCCATCAACTACCCCACAGTGCCCCGCGGAGAAGAGTTGCTGCGCCTGGCTCCGTCTCCTCATCACCAGCCTGCCATGATGGAGTACTTTGTGGGTGAGTGACACATGCTGGGCAATGTTGGTTGGTTGTTCTATGCAAGGACCCCACTACACTTGCTGATGATGTTGCTGCCATCATGGGACTACTATTACTATTGCTGATATGGTTTTTGTTGTGCCCATTGTTCACTGGACCCTCCCCCTGTTGCTCAACCACTAGAGACAGATGACCCCCCGCAGTCCGGGAGTTATTCCTTGCTTCTGGTGCCGAGCGCTTGCTCATGTGGGGTTCATTTGTTTTCCTTAATGCAGGGGTGTC
>NW_017840246.1:0-1032 GCF_001891065.2 Hippocampus comes
TACTTATCCTTTTTGGATCATGGGTGAAGTGGAGTCTATTTGAGCTGACCTAGGTGAGAGAAAGGCTCCGATCGCCAGTAAACCACAGGGCTGGAAGTTAAACCATTATGAAGGGTACCATTATTGACTTCAGCCTCTTATGGCAAAGCAAAGTGCTTGATGCCAACCCTCAGTCAATTTACTCCTCTTAGTGTGAACAAAATGCTTCTCAGTTTCACACATTTGGATGGATTAGGCTTTTAACACTTGGTGAAATCCAGCACTTATTCTATAAACACTTGTGAAGTTTACGCGTCAGAGGAGCTATATTAAGTGTGACTGAGCTCCAAAAGACCGGAAACGGCAGCACATCTGTTCCCTGGCGTGATAACTTTGAGCAACTCTCACGCGTCGTTATTCAATGGGAAAGAGCCAGCAAACGGTTTGTTTGACGTTTCTATAATGGCAAATTGTAATAGAGCTGTTATTTCAATTAATCTGTTTCTTATGAAACTGTGTTCTGTAAAATTTGCTCGTTCGTTAGTTTACTCCCAGCTGCATGCAGTGATACTGTTTGATCACTCGTTATGTGGACAACAGTGCTGTTGTATCACAGCAATCATGAGGAGTTTTTATTGGATTTGGCTAGATCACTTTCCTGCAACTTTCGTCACAACACACATCATTCCACATTGATGTTGAGTTGTCATCATTAAGCTAGAGACGCCTTGTGGCCTCTGACCAGTCGGTGAGTGTACATCCTCTCCATCAACACGAATCGCCATTCAGTCACCGGGCTGTTTTGCAATGTGTTTTTTCACCATCACACGGCGCTGGAATTAGAACAGATCTTTGAGTGCGCAGGAGGGGTTAAAATGCTTAAGTCAATGAGAAAATCCACGCGCCTTGCGTGCCCCGCCAGAAACAACAAAAAGTGCCAACATTTCAGGGCTGCTCCACCCAGAATATGAAGTTGGCAGATAGGTGCATGAATTGAAGGCTTGGCTTGACAGGCTTGGCCGTCTTTTCTGATTTTGGCACCTGGGAGAATAT
>NW_017840247.1:0-1032 GCF_001891065.2 Hippocampus comes
TGAGGATACCAGTAGCTCAAGGCGCGTCATAGAATGCTGGATTATGGATTGGACTGCCTCTGGCACTCCGCTGGAGCGTGCGCTGCTCAGATAACATTGATTGATGCGCAGCTGCTATGATCGATAGACAGATACGAAAAGGCCACAAATCCACAAAGCACAGTTTGTATGGCCGTGCCGGAAGTCAACAAACACACGGGAAAAGTTTGCGGTCCTTATGCCAATGCATGTTAATTCATTAATTTTTGTTTGACTTAATTTCAGGGAGGATATTTTTGTCAAGAGGAGGGAATTTGCCGATTGACACTGATTAACCATTTGAAAGATTTTATTTTTTATTTTTTGGTGAAGTAATGATTTTTTTGCAAGATTTCCCTGCAGAGCGACCGAGTCAACAATCTCGGTATAATCAGATCTCATCGAAAGGCCTTCCAATATACACAGAAATCAGACGCCGCTATAAAAATCTAATACATGAACACGAGAAAAAAACAATCTGACTTTGTGATGACAGAACCTATTAATTGTTCATTTATCAATCGATGAATTGTTGTGGTTGCAGTTTGGGTGCGTGTAGACGCACTGCAATGCAGTGAGAGGTGGAATATTTTGGTTATCTGTTGTGAATTGAGCATTTGAGAACCTTTTAAACGAAGGAGTAATGTTAAGTGTCAGAAAAAAAATGTCAAGACTTCATAATCATTTTTTTTAGCTCGAATTGCATAAATTGAACAGGACACTAGTATTTTGTTCTTTGTCACACTTTGTACATGAATAAACCCTGACATAATAAAGTTCCAACTTGAAATTCCAAATGTCAAGTTAAAGTCAAACGCAATATTTTAGTCGAATAGATCCTGTTCATCAAAACTAATTTGGAGTGGAACACATGATACGTCTACATTAAGAGAGCATACGATGTGGTCATCCTGAAGGCCGAGGTAACAGTTTGGCGCGAGGCCGTGGAGGTGTGCCCACAAGTGAAGAACAAATTACCGTTTTTTCCGCACTATAAGGCGCTTCGGAGTATAA
>NW_017840248.1:0-1033 GCF_001891065.2 Hippocampus comes
AAATGAACAGATTGCTGCCACTTTCTGCAGAATTGTCCACCCTCTGCCAAACCGCCGCATGTGGCGAAGTGAGTGGAGACGAGTTAACCGTCTCCAAACGGCGCTCGTACCCCAAATTGCAATTGTAATTTCGGTAACGGTGAAATATGCTGGCCATCACCGTTAAATGCTTCCATGCTAACGTCGGAAAAGTTGTGAAAAGTAGGACGCAAACATTTTTTATTTGATTTCGTTTTGGGCCTTGTTTGGAATGTCTGGAGTTTTCCGAAATGTTTGTCAACAGCTTGTGACAGCCTACCTACAGTACTTTTTCACCCAAAAATCTGAGACGTTCTTTATGTATTCCTCCAGCATCCCGACACGTGCCCGTCACTTCATCCAGACTCGTAAACAGCAGCCTCAAACGAAGAGCTTCCTGTGTTGTTGTTGTTTTTTTTGGTTTCTTTTTTCTTCCCCCTCATTCCGGCTCCTTGAAGTCACCTTTGTCATTCCGAAGAATCTGCAATGCAGGGCGCCTCTCCTCGGTGGAGGTGTTTGTTGGGCGCCGGTGGAGGAGGCTGCATTATTTATGACCAGGCAGGCCGAGCTGCAAGTGATCGGCACCGGGAAGTCGAGAGCGAGAGCCGTCGTAACCGCAGTGGAGCAATCAGAGAGCGGCCTCGCCACGCCGCTTTTCATTTCGTGTCATTAGATGTTGCCTGGTTCCCCGCGGGCGGTCCGAGCACTTTCTCCCTAAATGCTGATGGGGGAATTGGCAAGGAATCGTGATAAATATCCCACGCGATGAACAGGGACACCTTCATCTCCGGCCTATCGGCACCGTGTTTTCCTTAAAAAGGTAAAAATCGGGGGCATAAATTGACGCCCGTCCCACAGTGTACAAACACGTACGCATGACATGCAATGTACGGCCGTGCATTAACATTCCAGAAGGTGTTGTTTGTGCGGGATTTCGATTAATCCCGCAATCCAAGAGTGACGGGTTTGAGTGTGCTGTCGACGCTATTGGAAATGAATAAGGCATGACGATGAA
>NW_017840249.1:0-1032 GCF_001891065.2 Hippocampus comes
CGTCTCCGGCTCGCCGCAGGCTGAGGCGATCACGTTCTCCAGCTCCGACACCGGCAGGGAGCAAGGTCGAGTTTTACGCCGGAGGGGACCTTGAGAATCGTAGTTTGCAAAGAGGCAGGCGCAGGGACCGTTGCTGCTTCCTCCTCCCGGTGATGCTTCAGTTGTTTCTGTGACTAAATCTTGGGATATGTCGTTGGCCTCTGCAGTCACCGCATCGTTTGGACTTACGACAGTAGTTTCAGTTTGTGCATCTGATTCGTCTTTCTTGTCATTTTCTTCTCCTGTTATACCCTCCTCCGCTTGTGGTGTATTCTCTTCTGTCTGTGCTTCCTCTTGCTCCCGCTCCCCCTCTTCTGATTCTCCCCCCACTAGCGTACTTACAGTCTGGTCTACCTGAGGCTCAGTCGCAGCTGGTTCCTCTCTCCCTGCGCTCTCGTCCTCCATAGTGCCTTCTTCTACATCTGGAGATGCCTGCAGCTCCGCAGTCTCACTGGGTCGGGTCACCTCGGCCGTGGAGGCCGGGGCAATCGGGGTCTCGGGGTCAGGCGGGCCATCCAAAGGGAGGTCGGGCATATCGTGTCCGACACTTAATGTATCATCATCGGGTGCATCAGCGGCGTTGTTGGCGTCTACGTTGACGCTTCCTTCGGGGCAGGCTGATTCAATGACCAACGAAACTTCCTCATCATCTGGCAAGAGAGCAGCAGTACTGTAAATTTACTTGTAAAAATATCTCAACACAGAAGCGTTTATGGCTGCACCGCCGGCAACAAAAGTGAGTGCACCCCGAGGTGAAACTGGCCATCCCGATTCATTTATTTTGGATCAATCATCCTTCCATTTTCTGAACCACTTAGCTTCACTAGGGAATTTTATACTCATTTTCTGGTGTTGTTTGACTTGAAATATTTGTTTTCAGCTACAAAAAAAAGAAAAAAACTTTCAGAATAATGCATTTCATTTGATGTTTCTGTCTGTTTACTCACACAGAGAATGTCCCGCTTTGTGTTGCCCCGAAACAAGCAAACAAAG
>NW_017840250.1:0-1033 GCF_001891065.2 Hippocampus comes
AACAATGTGCTATGTTTATGTATATGTACCTGGATAATTACATCGTGACACGTATCATATCGTTATTATTTCTTAATTGAGATAACAAATTTCAAATTTGGGCGTGATAGAACACCACGAGTGACGTAATCTGTTCGGCCACCATACTATTAAATGCCATTCTCGCGATGTTACCGCAACGGTGAGGATGATGCTAATAGCTTGTTAGCCTTGTGGATTGTCGCTTTTCCTGTTGCGCTAAATGGAAGGCAAAGTACTCGACTGCGATTAAGGTACAGTGATGTGCAGTCACATAACTAGATTTCCATACATGTCAATTCATGAGCTTCATGTAAGACGTGATTGACTGTATCATCTCTGGCTACGTGTGGTTAGCTAGCACTAGTGTTACTATTTGGGCTGACTTCAATGTTAAGCTATAGGTGTCGATGCTAATGTTTCTCTGTGTCTCAATCTGTATAGAATTGACCAGTGTTCGCTTTGTTTAACATAAGATGATTTTGCTAACTTGAAAAATGATATCTTCATAAAATAAGAAGGTGTTGGACTTCAGTCGATGTTGCTTTAGTTGGTGAAACTGTTTAAAGGCCATGTCCTCACTTTTCAATGTATGTTGACATTAATTGTCATTGTTTTCTAGGAGTGTTTCCTGACATTCAGAGACTGGGAACACTTGTCGCATCAGGTTGGATTCAAAGATGTAGTCAAAAGCGAAGTGTCTCTTTTATGAGATTCATCAACTCCTTTGACCAGACACATTTGACGAGTCTTAACTCCTCGTGGGTGACATCCACTCAGTGCTCCAGCTGTTGTCCAACAGTTCATCTCTGACTGAACATTCAGATTCCCCCACCATGTTGTTCTCTTTGCGTGAACTTGTCCAGTGGCTTGGCTTCGCCACCTTTGAACTCTTTCTGCATTTACTAGCGTTGCTGGTCTTCAGTATGCTGGTTGCCCTACGAGCTGACATGTTTACCCCCATGTTAAGCTGGTGGCTGGTGTTCGTCCCCCTGTTCGCCGCCGACGGTCTCAG
>NW_017840251.1:0-1033 GCF_001891065.2 Hippocampus comes
TAACTTTCAACACTGAGCAAGGGGACACGTTTTCTTCATTTTGAACTTTTGATTCAAAATACTGAAGCACAGCAAATTGCCGGTCCAGAACCAGGAAAATTCCAGCATTCTCATGTGTTCAAAATATCCCCAGATGCTGGTGACTTCCTCACTGCGGTAACCAAAAAGTGATCAATTTCACTTTTGACACGAGGTCTAAAGTAAGTTTTGGTCGATTTTTCTCGAGCCGGTTGTGCCGCCCACGCCTCTTGGGACAACCACTGGCATCATACAGGTCCTTGTTTGTCTCATGGCATGACCAGGCTAGCAAATGTGTTCTAAGTTTTCCTTGTCTGTTTGATTAGAATTTAAATAAATAGTTTTCCCTCATCCAGAAATGACTGCATCCAGATACAAAAAGCATCAAAACGCCTCTGGCATCAGGCTACAAATCAATGCGATGTCACGCAGACTACTGTTTGTCAAACGCGGTGATCCTCAAAACGCGCCCAAATGAACCGCTGTGATTGGTGCGATTGGCCATCTGCACTCGTTCAAATCTGGTGTGCGGGGGGATGGACGGGAGATGGAAGACGATCAGACGGGCGGGGCATCTCCTACCGCTCTGAATGTCCATAACTTGCGGGTTGTAGACAGCCAGCGGACGGCTCTGTCGATTCATCTTCTTGGACTGCCTCGTCGGTGCGGAGAAGGACGGGGCGGCGGGTGAGAGAGGGCACGACTCGGGAGCGTCTGTAAAGATCTGAATACGCAATGCAAAGATGAGCTGGGAAGTCAAGTCGCCGGCAAGATATGCGCGCATCTGTGCACGGTTGAGTAGTCAAAGGATGACCACAAACATCGCCTCATTTACATCAATACGCCAAGGGAAGGTCAGAATATCAGTCAAAATGCAGAACACAACATACAATGTAAAAGTTATGAACAACTTGGGGATTTTATTGAGTGAACTGGAAATGCAAATGCAATCCTCTGCAATTCGGCCGCAATGTCGGCGACCAGATTGGCTGATGCACAAAATAATTTACCGATC
>NW_017840252.1:0-1033 GCF_001891065.2 Hippocampus comes
CTCATTGTGTTTGTGTGTTTCACTGATCTCCCGCTATTTGCCTTTGACTAAATTTCCTTGATTGATTCAAATGAGGAATTAATATATGTATTGTTTTCTATACATTTTACTGCAAAGGAAGACACTAATGAAATTTTCTGAACATCTGTTTCTAAAACAAGTATTGTATTGAGCAGAATGATGTTAGGAGGATTTGCGACATCGCGGAGGTCTGCGTAGCCTTAGCTCAATTTAACTGACATCGCGTTGCCCTTCTTCAGTCAGCAAACATTTCAGATTGAAGCAACAGCGCCTCTCCTGGAGACAGACAAGTAGTGCTCTCAATTTGACCAAAATTGTTTCCAAGGCACTTCAGCAATCAATTCCACTCTTACAAACCACAAGATGGCAGCAGATGGACTCTACGCAGGTTTGTGAGATAATGTGCGTGCAGGCGTCGCATTCCAACGTGTTTCTGGAAAGGGACCACTGCACCTGTGCGGCGGAAGAGAACCTGCCGCAAAGTTTCATGGAAATCGGTTGTGTTTTTGGCGTAAACCCACTAAGGCGCTCGTTTACAAACATTTTATATGTCCTACAGACATTCGTGACAGGTGAAGAGCAAGCAAATCCCCCTTTTCATTTCACCACAGCACATGCAGAAACAAAAGTACCCATTACTAAATACAATCATGGACCACCACAGTCCCCTATGCTTGGGTTGAGGTATGACAGGCAAATAACAAAGGAGTTTTAAATTAGTCCATCAACTGTATGTCGTTATGTTGAAGCCAACATTTTAGTACATGTGTTTGAAAACTGAATGATTTTATCTTTGAATAAAATGAAAGTGTGAGAAACTAAGCTTTTCATCATCCACCAACGAACTCGATGGAAGAGCTGGATGGAAGAAAAATGTTTCAAATATCTTTTGGGAGCTTGTTTTTCAGAGACGGAAAGTGGCTGGAGTTCTTTTTTTAGGGATACACTGACACCTTGTGGCCAAATGCACAAGACACAAGAAACATGGAATAAGATAAGATAAGATAAGATA
>NW_017840253.1:0-1033 GCF_001891065.2 Hippocampus comes
AAATAAGAAGTTTACACACCCCTGTTCAAATGCCAGGATGTTGTGTTGGAGTAAAAATCTGCCAGGTATCAATCATTTCAAATCGTTTCCCATCGATGTTGTGACCAATAACCCGTACAACTCAGTTGGAAGCGAATATTTTACAGACTGCAAAAATGAACAACTGAAATCATCACAAAAATCAACAAAAACTGGCATTTGAACAGGGGTGTGCAGAATCTTGACATCCACCATATCTACAGTATGTATCTGTCTGTCCATCTGTCAGTCCTTCCATCTACTCCATGCATGTCCAGCTGCGGTCTCCGAGGATTCTGATCATTTGAGTCAGGTATGTTGGAGTCAGGAGAGATATAAAACATGAAGTTCCGGGTTTGGACACCTCTTATCTACTGTATCTATTTTAAGAGGACAGTGTCACAAATAGTAAATAATGTGCTGTTCTACAGTCGTACCAGACTTGCAGACAGGCAAGAATAGCCAAGAATGTGCCACTGAGGAAAGCAAAGGGCACAGCCAACAACAAGGAGAGGAAGCGATATGTCCACACACGAGTCTTCTCAAAGCCAACAGCACTGTAAACCCACACTTGTTCGATGGAATGAGGTGCTGTTGTCTCCACGAGAACATCACTGACCACCACCTGAACACAGGAAACAACATGCAAGTCAAGGAATGTGGCACAGATGAAGACCAGGATAAGGATATTATATACACATATACTTATATACAATTTATTTATTTATTCGATTTGACAATTCAAGTTAGCCTATTTAATGTGTCGATTCCGCAAACAAAAACAACTATGTTGTGTTTTTATGACTTTCAGTGATGGGTGTCCTATATTTTGCTTGCTTGGAACCTGGCTGGATCCCATCTGACATTGGTCCAGAGGCGGAGCTCTCTCCGGACCGGCCACTAGGCAGTCGCAGGCATATTAAACTTTATAGTATATGTATTAGAGTTTTAAAACATTTATAAAAAGTTACAGAATCCAAAATTTCAAAAGTAAAAAGGTGAACCAACAAAAATT
>NW_017840254.1:0-1034 GCF_001891065.2 Hippocampus comes
AAAAAAAATGTATTTAATGCTACATTGAAGCCTTCCCATCACTTTACTTGAATGGATTATCTTCATAAATAAAAAGCTGTACATATTACATATCTTCAAAAATGTCTTTACAATTTGGTCAAGATGCCCTATTTCATTTTTCACCTGATACTATGTATGCATTAACATGCTCGGTAAATAATGTGCATGCATGCTTCTCGCACACGTCTTTAGCAAATGGTGAAGATGGAGTTACTTGGGTCCAAGTGTCAAGAGTACAAAGGTTATAATGGGGTTGAGTTTAACCAGTCTCACAGAAAAAAAAACACATTCCCTTGACAATATTTCTAGTGGAGCCAGTGCAAAGTCTGAGGTAATATTCTGTGTCTTTTGGCAGTTAAAGGAGATGATGAGGGAAGGCTACATGTGACCCCCGTGTCTGTCAGAAGGTGGCGGCGGCGGCGGTGGCGGTGGTGTCAACGGTGGTGGAAACTCATCTTCGTCCCTCTCTTGTGTGGCGGGTGCATCTGCTTGCATGAAGGAGTCTGTGGAACGAGTACTGATACGTAGCGGGGCGAGGCGCCGCAGGTTGCTGGGTGTCCACGGCAGCCTCACTTGGGCCCTCTGCGAGGGGGCCACCATGCCGCTATCGAGCTCAGCCTCGGCTAACCACGGTGGGATCTGCATGGGCGCCATATAGTCCAGCTCTGGCATGAAGGCAGGATTCTCAATACCAGCTGGAAATTGACAAAATGTTTTAGTTTTTTTCCCCCCCAAGTGTGGAAACAAAAAAACAATTGAGCTGATGGATTCATTTTACCTCCCACTCTGTAGGTGACCCTCATGGCGAGTGAGTCTCCTGATGCTTCATAGCCAGATGCGCTGTCTCCCTCTGAGAACTCAAAATCTAGAACAAAAGATGTTGTAAACGTCACGTGGAACTACGTATGATTTTCATTATTTTTATTTTGTCGCTGTGTGGAGCTCTGATACGAACCTTCATCACCAGAATGATAGCTTTTGCTTTTATCTGTTGATTTTCTGGATGGCATCTG
>NW_017840255.1:0-1033 GCF_001891065.2 Hippocampus comes
ATTTACATGTCAATAAACTCATCTTGAACTTTGACTAGATGAATTACTGTTCTGTGACAGTGAAGCTGAATTCAATTCTGGCCAAGGCTCGTAAGCGACAGTCGACCTTTTGGGGCTCACTCTTGGGTCTGATCCATCAACGTGCTCCCAGGTCACGTTTTATAACAATGAATGTTACAGTGTCACATCAAGTGGGGAAACATGCTGTTATTCAGGACCCCCTAAATATCTTTAACCCTTGTCCTGCAATTGACGTTGCAACGCTTGTCTACAACTGCACCGGCCGTAAATCATCCAGTTACCTTATCTCCCTCTGCTCCTGTGACAAACAAAAACGACTCTCCTGCAGCCTTACAAAACGTTTGAAAGGGTTGCTTTGTAGTCTGCTGCTTCACATAGCTACTTGGCTGTGGGAGTAACAGGTGCATCATGGGAAACGGGCGCTTTCAAGAACAACAGGTGTGGATTTCACCTCCTCTGGTCATGTGCTCAGGTGTCGCGAGGGTTTGGCTTGGGGGAGCCGCAGTTCAACTGTGGTTTCCCTGTTGACTGCGGCTCTTGTTTTTCTATGTCACCAGATCATGAATAAATAAACGGACAGTGTTGCCTACCAAACAGCGCATCATCATGTCCATTATTTATCTTATTGTTAGCTAATGCTTAAACTCACCAATGTGTAGGATTAAATGGATTTGTAACTCATTGCTCACAAACCCCAGAAGATTATGAATGTATTTGTTTTGGTAGAGCTGTATAAAAAAAAGAAAGAGAAAAACGCTAGAGTAGTGTCAGCTGTGTGAACATGACCGAGTCCTCCTGCATCCATACTCGATGAAAAATAAACACAGCTGTATATCTATCCGTGATTTTAGTGAGCTCTTCCTGATTAAATCCAGTCGCAATCAGCAAGAACAGACTGTGGGCAGATGTTCACATTTTGCACACAGTTCACATTGAGAATATGCTTCCTTTCTCACATAGACACACATGAATGTATGTACTGGGATGACTCACGTCTGTTTCAGGCCCCCCC
>NW_017840256.1:0-1034 GCF_001891065.2 Hippocampus comes
GGTTCAGACCCCAATTATTGACCAGAACAGGTCATTCTTATTTCATAAGGTAAGACTTACAGTGTGCGCAGATTGGCCAAACTACTGAACACCCTCTCTCCCACATGGCTGATGGCGTTCTCGCTAAGGTTCAAGCTCTCTAGAAGACCTAATCCCACAAAAGCAGTGTCCTCCAGTCTGGTCAGATGATTGAAGGAAAGGTCTCTGTACAAAATAAAAAGTATGTACATGTTTAAATATTAGATCAAGGAAATACTATATTACACAGCAGTGGTGTGCTGTTCAATGTGCTCCGGACACAGAATATCCAGCATAAAAAGAGTTATTCCAGATGCTAAGAAAACACACTCACAGCTCCTCCAGCTTTTGGCAAAACTCCCATGCATCTGGTCGGATGATGCCCACGGCATTCTGGCTCACTCGCAGGACACGCAGCATGCGCAGGCCGTATAACCAACCTTTGTTGACCTCCGTTAGGTTGTTGTGCTCAAGCTCTCTGAAACATAAAACCGTGTTTAACAATCTTTGACATTTATGGCAAAGACGACAAGTAAGAAGCAGTTGATGGTGGTCTCTTATGGGGGGGAATTACTCTACAAGTTACTCACAGTTCTTCCATGTTAATGAGCCCAAAAAAGGCCCCATCCATGAGTTTGGTGATGCCATTTCGTTGCAACTTCAGTGACTGCAACGCTTCCATCCCTTTGAACGTCAGGCTGTCGACGATCCTGATCTTGTTACGCTTCATTTCACTGATGAGTTGTGATAGAGATAAAGGAAATTCAGTCAGTTAAAGAGTACAAACATACATAATTTCTAGCGATGTCTCAATCACAGTTTTTGCACACAATTCAATTAACGGGCTAATTTTAGAACATTTTATTACATAAGACGCACCCGGTTATAAGATACATTATCTTTGTGAAGCATGTTATGTTAAATGGTTCATTCAAATTTTACACTAAGTTTCTTTGACAGATTTAGCATTATCATGCTCGGTTCAGAACGGACACGAAATATCAGGTAGTGATGCA
>NW_017840257.1:0-1034 GCF_001891065.2 Hippocampus comes
CGTCATCCACGAGACGCAGAGGCTGGCCAACATCGCACCCATAGCCGTCCCTCACCGGACCAGCCAGGATGTCACCTTCCGAGGATACTTTATCAAGAAGGTAAGACTGGTACACTAAAACCTTTTCTCAGGACTGGAACTGTCTCTCGAGATTACTGTTGCGCAGAACACCACCGTCTACGTCCTCCTGACGTCCGTCCTCCATGACGAGAGCGAGTGGGAAAAGCCGTATTCCTTCCACCCCGACCACTTTCTGGATAAGGATGGGAAGCTTGTCAAGAACGATGCCTTTATGCCTTTCTCTGCAGGTGGGGAAATGACACATGACGGAAAAATTTTGCTCACGGCCGCGCCATTTACTGATTGCGCTTGCAGGTCGCAGGGCTTGTCTGGGAGAGAGCCTGGCCCGCATGGAGCTCTTCATCTTCTTCGTCACACTGCTTCAGCATTTCCGCTTCCGACCTCCCCCAGGGGTGTCCGAGGACAGCCTAGACTTGACTCCCCGCGTGGGCTTCACGCTCAGTCCGACCGCGCACAAGCTCAGAGCGCTGGATTGCATGTGAGCGCCACAGTTTCACCTGAAAAAGATGATTTGATTTCCAAAGTGAAGTTATGAAAAGCAGAAATGTTATGCTAAGCTAAGCTAAGTTAAATGCTAACACATAATCGGAAATGCCACAGGCTAAAGAATAGCATCCATGTGACAGCTTTATATTTATACACAATCAGTGCAGCAACACATGGAGACAGACGATATCAATCCGCTCAGGCATATTTGTATCCTCTGCCAAAAACAACTCATGACTGCGTTACAATAAACTCATCATTTGTCTGCAATATTGTATTATACCAGGGGTGTCAAACTCCCTTTTGTCGCGGGCCACTTTGGAATCACGTCTCACCCCGGGAGGGCCGTTACGACAGTGAAAATGTTTAATCATCGCATCGTATACTTGTACACACGCAAAAAATAAAAAATAAACTGGCTCACTAGATTTGAAATCGGTCAAACTATTTGTTCAATTATTGTTCAA
>NW_017840258.1:0-1034 GCF_001891065.2 Hippocampus comes
GGTCAACGTTGATTAATTTTCCATCATATGCCGCCGCCCCACAAGAGCAAATAATGCTTCTTCACTCGTTTAAAAGAGATCCTAAGTGAAGTGAACATGTGCTTGGAAAATTACGGGTCTGACACTTACCATGTGGTTACATCATCATGATGACGCTAAGGGGACACATCTAATTGGTTCATTTGCCATGCGGCTCAGATGAAGGTCAGACGGCTTTCTGGCTAAACACGAAAGTTAACCAAAGGGAGTGTGAAAGCACCCGTTTAACGATTCAGTTTGGCTGTTAGCGCCAAAAGGCTCTGAGGAGGATTCACATCATTTTTGTCTCATCTCGGCACTTGCAACTTTTAAAAAGACAAGACAATCGATAAATGGAAAATGAAACCAATCCAAGAGTAATCGCGCCGCGGGAGTGATGAAAGAAAGGCTGAAATTGGGCTTTACAAAGACATACGGAACGACCGCGGGGCAAACTTGTCGAGTGCATCTTTATTGGGGCGGTGGATGGTTTGTCCACGAGGCTTTCATCTCCTCACCGCACCATTTATCTCACTTCTCACACCTCGCCTGCTCGGCTCTCTCGATATCAAGTGCCGCAATAGCCGGCCGGGGGGCCGAAGTTTGATGTCTGCGCCGTTGAGCGGAGCAGACAGCGGGCTTCTCGCCAACTAATGAAGGCTGTGCGCGTGCGTGCCTTTGTGTGCGCGCGCCTGCATCAATACCTCACAACGTCGTTTGCAAGGTCACAGTTTGGTAACCTCGCCCTCGTTGGTGTTGTCTGTGATGTCACCAGTTGGTTACCTTTTAAGCACGAAGAGCTGATTTGAGATCCACGTTGGGGTCAATCAATGGACGTAAAGCGAATTTTGACATTGCTGCATGATATGTCTTCAAGTATCATGTGCCAAAAGGTGTGCGTATCCCGATATGTGTTAGCATTAGCATTAGGCTAGTGAACTAAACGCTAAGCTTTGTATCCATATATACATCCATTTTTTGATACGCTTATCCTCACAAGGGTCGCGGGGGGGTGC
>NW_017840259.1:0-1034 GCF_001891065.2 Hippocampus comes
TGGGGGTCTAATTCCCTATCAATATTAAATTACAAATTGCTTACTATTCCCTTGTATATGTGGATTTTATTGACGTCGACGTGAGAAGCTTCTTCTACAATGTCGAGATACAAAGGCTGGAACGTCATGCAATGAGATCATTGTTCCCCTGATGTGGGCAGAAAGTTGAGTAATGACATGTTTACAATTGGTGACATAATCTCTCTGCGATGACAGACAAAGACAGGTCTTTGCAGAGAGGAATATGTCATCTTCTGAGACTACGATGGCAACAGAGAACATCTGCCGGACTGACTCATAACCTAGGGAACAGCCACTCTTACAGCTGAACAAACAATTCATGTTGTTTTGCTCCAACCATCTCATCATATTTAGATTAGTAGAGCCTCTGTCTATAAAGCACCTCCCAGAGACTGTCAGAAGAGGAAATCCATGTGAGTACAGTATATCTCCATCCTTTACAGCTCTGCTTATTGAATTCTAGTGTTTCATGCATTTTTTTAAAAAATCACAAACAATTTAACCTTTGCTGGGAATCTCTTTGGAGAAAAGGAAACAGAAGGAGCAGAGTGGGCGAAATCTGGCTTCTACCAGGTCCGAGATTATGTAGGCCCCATCTGAGCTGGCAATAACTCACATCTTTTCAGTGTCTTTCATCTGAATGCAGTTGGCACAGGGTTTATGCTTTCTCACGGATTCATGCACCTAGTGAGCGCCGGGCAAGAGCCCCTGGCCCCCCCCATGAAAAACACCTGAACAGACTATAATAGACAAGCATTTCCTCAACCGCACACATCAGACAACTGTCACTACGGTACCTCCAGACTGTGGACATCAGGCCGGACTGTGCTTTTTCCATTCTTGCCTTATTTCATCCCCAGCCAGTCCTAAAGCCACCGGGCGTCAACTGTTATCAGTTACCGCAGGAAATTAGACGCCCAGCTGGCACAGAAGCAGAAATGTGTTTTATATTCTTGTCACGTGAAATTACCTGATGGGTTTATCGCCCCACATCACAACCCCCCCCCCCCCCC
>NW_017840260.1:0-1034 GCF_001891065.2 Hippocampus comes
TTTTTTTTTTTTTTTTATGTCTAGGTGCACCTGGTCCAGCGGGGCTCAAGGGAAAAAGGGGGGACAATGGAGACCACGGACCACCTGGTAAAATGGGCCCACATGGAATCGAAGGCCCCATTGGTCCGAAAGGAAATAAAGGCGAGCTTGGGGTACCCGGACCCCAGGGACCCAAAGGTGAAGAGGGATTTTCTGGACCACAAGGTCAGAAGGGGGAAACGGGTCTTCGTGGAGATCGAGGAATTCAGGGGCCAATGGGTCCTCCGGGTAGGTTGGGGTCTAAAGGGGAAGTGGGCGCTCCAGGCACAAAAGGCGGAGTGGGTCACAGGGGGGAACGGGGGTCTCGAGGAGACAAGGGTGACAAAGGCGAGCAGGGAGATGCTTGGGTCATCTCCAAAAGCGCTTTCTCCGTGGGACTCACCACACAGAGCAAACTCCCGACGGCTCATACGCCCATCCGGTTTGACAAGATTATTTACAACCAACAAAACCATTATGATCCCCAAACCGGAAGGTTCACATGCTCGGCAGCCGGCGCATACTTTTTCACCTATCACATCACCGTCTTCTCCAGGAATGTGAAAGTGGCTTTGGTGAAGAACGGTGCCAAGGTGCTTCACACGACAGACAGCTACCAAAGCGGCGAGGACCAGGCGGCCGGGGCCACCGTGCTGCAGCTGGAGCCCGGAGACAAAGTGTGGCTGCAAGTCGTCGGGGGAGAACTTTTTAACGGGCTCTTTGCTGATGAAGATGACGACACAACCTTCTCCGGGTTCCTCATTTTCGGGGCCTAGTTTTGAGTGGAGGAGTTTGTCCTGAATAATGTAAGTAAGCATCGTGGTTTGCATCAAGGTTCACCTTCACCCCTGCAAATTTTGATGCTCATTCCCTGCAATTTTCTCACAATGCTGCGTTAAGGTTTACGCGGGTGACACGGTTGCTGATGTACATTTTGATTTGGATAAGTTACGTTTGTCCTACAATACCAAAGCAATATAAAACTTGTATCTTTTAAACCCCATAAAATGTTTTTA
>NW_017840261.1:0-1034 GCF_001891065.2 Hippocampus comes
CTTGTAAGTACGAGGGCACGGTTGCCTTTGTTTTCATCGACTGGACCGCGGGCTCGACATTAACATCCCACGTGCACGGGCGTCCAGTCGAACGGCCTCTGTGATATGCGGCGCCCACAGACGTTTCGCGCTGTTGTCGTGCTGCGAGTCTCGGAGGGCCAAGGGTGAAAATGCCATTTGTAAGGTGAGAAGCCCAGCTCATGTTTGTCCTGATGCTATTTCGATCTTGTTTTTGACTACTGGTGGGGGCGTTAATGTGCTCCAGCACAGGTAGGCTATACTATTAGCTAGCAATGATACCTTGTGTTCGTCATCGTAGATGTGTTGTTGTGGAACGTTAGTTAGATCTGCTTCATGCTAGTGCACTAACATGCTGTATATCTTCAGTCCAGAGTGATGCGGGGGAAAATGATTACTTGCAGAGCTCCTTATTTTTTCAATCTCATCGCTCGGGTAAACAACGCCGTCAGTGGAAAATAAGCATTATTTTCTTTCAGCAGTTTTTGTAGCGGGTGAGCCGTGACATCCTCACCTGGCCTCCTTTGGACCAGACCACTGTGGGTGCCGGTTCTCCGGTGATCGGCACGTCCAGTCTCAGCTTGTTGCCAGCCACCAAAATGATGGTGTTTCGGGACACCATCTTTCCGGTGGTGTCCAGGTGGATCTTCGGAGGATCTTAAAAGGTTTGTTTGGAGAAGGCAAATCTTTTTTTTCACCTCCATAATTAGGATCTACGCATAAGAGTCATCAAAAGCTTTTTCCTCTGACTTGAGGTGAGGTAACGAAAGTGTATTTACCCTGTCTGGGCACATAGTCGATCTTGATTTCTGTATCGGGGGAGAAAAAGAGAAGGTTTAATGCTGCCTGCTGATGATGAATGCACCCACTTCACCCCAGTAATGTTTCCGTTTCCCTCACCCAGGAAGTTGAGCTTGGCCGAAAGCGACAGAGCGTATCCGTCAGGAACGAAAGTGTAGTCTCCGGCATCCCCCGGCCTCACGTCGTTAATGATCAGACGGTGAAACCTGGAAGGA
>NW_017840262.1:0-1035 GCF_001891065.2 Hippocampus comes
GGTGAAAGCCACATATTCCATCAGTACTGACACGTTAATAAAAGAGCTGCGAATTAATAAGCATTGAAGGAAACAGGAACCTTGTTTGTTCAGCCCAGGGTCGATTAAGCGCGGTTGGCGTCATCCGACAATCCACCGCATATTTCAACAACGTAGCAGCAATTTGCTTGTGCTGCATTAGCCTTGCACACGCGACCTAACACAGAGCCAATTCTGCGTATTAAGCGTTCAACTCCATCATCACGACCATAATGACTGATTCCGACAGACATTGTTCTCCGTCCTTCGTGGAGAAACAGAAAATGTAAAACAGTCCCTCAGTCGCTGCGTTCTCAGGTCACATCTGGCATTATGCATAAAGCCCTTGAGCTAGTGTATAGCATCATCAAACGTCGCTTCTAACACACGTGTACAGTCTACTCCCCGCTCGTATGGACGTCAGAACAATAAGCTAGAGGCCGCAATGAGCAGGGCTTTACTGCTTGGGAAAAGCAACAGGATGGAGACACTCGGGACGCAAAGAGAAGCGGCCTTCGAGCCTTTTTGTCTAAGTGCTTATCCGTAAGTACCTGACTTACTGTGGCAAAAACCTACACAGCTTAAAAGCAGTCAGTAAGAAACCGTCAGCACCTGTGAGAGAAATCGCAACATTGCTGCTCCCTTGGAATTCATTTTTATAGTTTTACAGATAATGTAGTTCTAAATTCACGGTAGTGAGTATGTTGTGTAGTAGCTGTTATAGACGAAAATGGACATTGACTGACAGTAAAAGAACTCAACTTTATTTGGGGAGCACTTAAAAAAAAACAAAAAATAATCACAGATGAATCATACTGCTGTCAATTTTCTACATATGAAATCTACAGATGGTCATTTGATTAAACCAGTGCTGGGTCGGCTGGCCGAAAGCCTAATGAAGCACCGACCTACATTTTCAAGTAGCGTCCTCACACCGCCAAAATCATCACTTTTCAGGAGACCCCAATCATGGCAAATATGTTCAACTTTTAACGTTGCATCATCAAAAAAAAAAAA
>NW_017840263.1:0-1035 GCF_001891065.2 Hippocampus comes
GGTAATGCAAAAATGCTATAATTAAAGCATTTCTACTATGAATTGAATATTTTCTGCACACGGTTCGTGACAAAACTAAACTAAACCTGGTATGAAATCGAACATTGTTCCTCCTGTTTGGACCTGCTGTTCTTGAATCGTTGACATAAAACAGGAAGTCAAGGAAGGAGCAACTCCATGAGCCAGCAATCCTGGCCACAAATGGAAGGAGGAGGTAATACGCACTCCTCCTGGGCGGCCTCACGTCGAGTGAAAAATGCAGAGATGTCATCGGAGCCTCCCCGAGAGGAAGTCGTGAAAAAGAATTAAGGCTTGTCACGCCCGCCGCTGCGCATGCTAACGACTGCATTAGGCAGCCCTCAATTAACATAAAGCACTGGCTCGTCATTTATTCGCCATTTGTCCGGGAGAGCGGCTGATTGTCTTGCCTTTTTTTTTTTTTTTCCCCAAGACTGTAATCTCTCTTGGACAAATGTGTTACGATGAGTTTATCTGGAGTGTTACGTCAAATCTCTCGACCCTTTTGAATGCGGACGCGTCGTTTGACGCACTTTTCAGTTTAAGCCCGAGCTTTATTTGTCAACAAAGCTCGGGTCGCGAGCGTTAAACTGTGAGCGATGGCCCGCGTTAGCCGCTGCGCTCGCTCCCTCTGCAGGTAATAACCCAGAAATAACACGCAGAAACGACGCTTTAATGATATTACTGATGAAGCAAGGCCCGGATTATCTAGCGTGCCAACAGACTGGAAAGAGCCAGCAGGCATCGGGCGTAATGGCCCCGGCCGAGATAATCCTTCACAATCAATGCAGTCAATGACGCCAACGATATGATGGGGAAATGGGAGAGGGTGTCATGCGCGGCAGCTGCTTCTGTCCCACAGACAGCCTTGCCTATTGGTGCGTATGGGTAAGCGCTCGGCCATCTTGTTCCCAAAAGATCAGAAATGCAATTCTTCAAAACTCTCTTGTGACAGCGAAATTTAGCAACCTGAAATTTGGAAAGCGTGTCCATCATTAGTATATTCACAAAAAAAAA
>NW_017840264.1:0-1036 GCF_001891065.2 Hippocampus comes
ATTTTTTGGAAACAAATCTTCAAGGCGATTTGAGAAAGCTGGAAAATCTCGTGAGCTACGCTAACCCAGTAGTTGTACTTGGTGACTTGCCACCACTGCACACTAGGCCGCACATAGGCGATGCAATTTGGCGATTTTGAAAGCGCCGCACTTCACATGACAAGTCGTAAACAGACATTCAATCCGCGCCTCAGAGCCGGGGCTGTTTATTCTGCGCTTTTATAGTCCCGCGCCGTAGCCTCCTGTGTTTATTCTCCCCCAAACAATAATGCCACTATGTGCTCACGGCCCACAATGCCGCTCATTTGTGCCCATTAAAGACACAAAAATAAACAGCAAATGGAGCGTTCTGGCCCGCGTTTGCTCCAAAAACACTTTTTACGAGGGCGGCGGCGGCGGTGGCTAGCTAGCCTGCAAACTCGAAAAGAGGCTGCCGGATTGACAGCAAGTTGCCTGCTCAAACGTTGGAAGGACGTTGGAGTGCGCCAAGGTGGTTATCTTCAACACGCGTGTGAATGAGCAAAAATAAGAAGTCATTACACAGAAGCACAAGGCCAAGAGACCTCTGCCAAGGCCCAACGTGAAGACCAGAGGCTAGTAAAGTCCACCAATTGAGCTGAACCCAAACCTTGAAGTCCCTGTCAAATGACAACGCAAAATGACACTGGAGACGATGTGTGTCTGGATTTAACTGCAGCATTCGATCCAGTGGATCGCAGTATTCTGTTGGCTTGTTCACAGAACCTGGTGGGCAGACCATTTTCTTTTAGCGCTGGTTCCTCTGAGTCACGGCCTGCCTCACTGTCACGTGGTGTTCCACAGGGCTCGATTTTGGGGCCTCTGCTGTTCTCACTGGTGATCTAAAGGGAAGACGTATTTTTGGGGGGCAGGCTTAGCTAGCAAGATAAGCACACGTTGCAACTGCTACAACCGCCGATGTCAACAAAGATGCTCAAATTCTTGTGAAGGCGCACCGAGTCGAGCCGGACCCCAAAGTGAAAAATCCCCCCAGTTTGAAACACTGACCCCAAAACCC
>NW_017840265.1:0-1036 GCF_001891065.2 Hippocampus comes
TTGTGTGATACAAAATGTGCACAGGAAAAGGTCACAAAGTATTCACATTCACATATTAAGATACCTTAAAATGTATTTTATGATGCATGGTATTATAGCTTTTCCTTCTCCTTGTATAATAACCCAATGCAACTCAGTACTATTATTGATCAGAAATATAAATGTTGATTGATATTTTCTCGTTAAACACTTCAGCCCGGTTGTAAAATAAGCAATTCTAGTTGATTAATCCAATGTTAACGATTGCATGTGTAGGTAGAGTTATAGGGCCCCATTTTTGTCGGCAGGCCTAAGTTGAGTCTCACGTTTTTGGGGGGGTGTTGCACCTCTCTGGGTGTTCTGCTACAAGGAACAGCCTCGCCTCCCACACACTTGACAATGTGACTGCGACTGGTGTAAAAATGGAGATTACGAATAAGAGATTAGTATGATAATTCCACTGTTGGAACAGGGATGGAGATTTAAAAGTAAGTTTGCACAAAATAGAGGAATCGTTTTTAGCTCGGTATCTGTACTTAAAGGTATTTCATCAAGTTTAGGGAATCTACCAATTGCAAAGCAGCCAATCCACCCCACGAGTCATGCTGACCCCCTCAAAGAAGGTCCAATAACAGGAAGTGCCCAGGGATGGAACTAAAATGAGATGTGACGAAATAAGTGGAAGATGCAGGGTGGCAAACATAAAACAGACACAAGAAAAATATGAAAGGTGCTGTGTCTCCGGGTCTCTTTGTTTACTGTGACAGGGACAGGTGGAGCCCGACAGCAGGACCTTTACAGAGTGCCAGTTAAATAAAGAGGGTATTGGGGGATGGAAATGAGCAGAAATAAGAACAAAAGAAAGAGCAAGACGTCTAAGACTAAATGCCAGTCCTCACGTGGCTGCCAAAACCTTCTGTTGCCTACTAGTGGAGTCTGTCAGTCAAGTGGTCGATCAAAGGCAAAAAGCACCAGTGGGCAGAAAAATGGTTCTCAGGCCAACATGAAAACCTTCCTTACACTTCACATATTAACAACGTCTTGACCTCTGTGATTA
>NW_017840266.1:0-1035 GCF_001891065.2 Hippocampus comes
GAGCCTGGGAATTTTTCATACCTGAACAATGTCCCTTTCAGCAAAACGTCCTTGGGAGGAGATCCTCTCCTCGTCCCCATCCAGTTCGATCATTTCTGGGGGTGGGGGGAACACATCACACACAAATGTTAGCCTTTTAGCCTGTGAAAATGAGCTAAAATTCAGAGAAAGATATAAGATGATCAATCTGTTTAAGTGCTTTTTCTGCCCAGGTTGCTATGTTGCTGTATTTTAGCATTAACAACCGTTA
The DNA here is from genome assembly GCF_001891065.2 of Hippocampus comes. Lineage (NCBI taxonomy): Eukaryota > Metazoa > Chordata > Actinopteri > Syngnathiformes > Syngnathidae > Hippocampus > Hippocampus comes. The sequence continues at coordinate 251 of NW_017840266.1, forward strand.
GCATATTAGCATTTGGTCCATTCCCGATCGGAATAGAAACTGGCTGGTGCTTGGAGCACATTCTTCATTCAGGTTTCTATCTGCATATGTCAGCAAACTGTTGCCGTTTTATACCGTATCATTCTCATCTTGAATAGTGCCAAAATAGGGCACAATGTAAATCGTTGCTAATTGCTAGCATACTAACTGATGACGTGTTAGTACTCTAACCATTAGAAATAGTACCGAATTAAAAGGTAAGAGGTAAAATCTATAGCAAACAGCATTTGCGCTTTTTTTGTATAGGTACTTAGGTTGCTTTTCTTTTTGCGTGTATTTTAGCATACCAACTGTTTGCATTTAATCGATTCCCATTCAAAACAAGGCTCGACTTTAAGCATGATGCATATTCCTCATCAATCTGCTTTAGCACTGGATGCACCCAGGCAGCTATCTTGCTGTATTTTAGCATACCAACTTTAAGCAGGTTAGTGTTTTATTCATTCACATTAGAAATAACACCCAATTAAAGGGCAAGATGTAAAATTCTTAAAAAGCTGCTTCAGCACTCAAGCAGCTAATTTGTAGGATTTTAGCATAACAATCCTTCATTGTCATGCTACCCGATTAAAGGGTCAGATCTTTTTAATGTACCTTAGCACTTTGTGTTACAAGTTTGCAGGCCGCTATATTGCTGTATTATGGCACCCAAAAGTTAGCATGTAAACATTTTATCCGCGTGTCATTAGACACAGTACCGTCTTAACTTAGCCAGCCATTTTCACTGGAGCAAACCCTTCAATCCC
>NW_017840267.1:0-1036 GCF_001891065.2 Hippocampus comes
GGCTCACCTGTTTTCTGCACCTCAGCCGTGATTGGTTGTTACTTGAGCCCTCAGCAACTATGATGCCATTTTCAGTTGAAAATGGCAAAATTTTGGGGTCGACTTCCCCTTTAAACGACACACTTGTATGTTTTCATCTCAGATGTATTCAACTTGTTTTTTCTTCTTTTCAATGAACTCAAAAGACCAGTGCTCGGAGTGCTTCCCCTTATGCACATTGGAGCACCAGTAGTGGCCGCAACAGCCGCCGATCGAGCTGGAACAGCCTTGGTCGCGCCCCGTCCCTCAAACGCCAGAAACGGCAATCTGGGGAGCGACAGTCCCTTTTATCGGAAGAAGGTGGCTCGAGCTCCGAAGAAGGTGAGGCTGGAGGAGAGGGAGGAGGCGGATTGATGGAGGACGACGACGCCTCCTTGGCCAGGACGGACTCCATGTCCCAGTCGAAGAGAGAGCCGCGTCACCGGAGGATGGAGTCGATGGAGACGCGGAGCTCCATGGATTTGCCTCCTGATGCCCTCCTGCAGGTACATCACAACCTTAGCAAAATATCAGTCGAGATGTTTTGCCTCAAATTTTTGTTTTTCATTCCCATTAGCACTTCATATTTACACACTGTTCCCTATCCTGGTCTTCTCTTCATGCAGGTTCCATATCTATATCGCTCAGCTAGTATGCACAGCTCCAGACCCCCTTTACCGGGTACCTTCCGGCCTGCAGAGCATCGCGACTGTAATGGGAAGGGCACGCCCTCACTTTTGGCCCCCACGCATGTCTCGTTGGAGGAGAACGCTGAAGAGGAGAACGCTGAGGAAGACGCCAATCTGGTTTGTGTCCATGCGTGCACATTGCAAAAATTCTTACCAAGCTGACAATCTCGGCTGTCGCTGCTTCCTTGTGACGTGTCTTCATGAACTATTTTGATTGTATTTCAGCAACACAATAAAAGCTCAGCTCGGGTACTGTCTTGAATTATGAAATGTTCATGTTGAGAATCAAGCTCCCGTAATAAATGAATGTCAGATTCCACTAAAACACA
>NW_017840268.1:0-1037 GCF_001891065.2 Hippocampus comes
GGTTTTCGATTTGTGGTCTGAACGCGCTCGTCATCACCATGTTCACGTCAACTGGTTGATACGCAGTTACTCATTGCAAGCATGTATTGGTATGTGAACGAGTTACGCGGTCGTGTACTGGCACATAGCGTACTTGAGCGCTTGCCCCATTGGCGATTTAAAAAAAAAAGAAGGGAAAAAAAAACATCTCGGTATTGTTCACCTTGTTGCCAATCAGCTGTTTGTGGGCGGGGACAGCGGTGGACTTTTGTCCAATCAGACGACGGTCAACAAACTTCACTCCTCCCTCAATGTTTTTCCCCAACGCAGTATCCAATAGAATCGCGACGTTTGAGTTAGTGACAGCGCAGTTATCCAATGGCGCGTGTTAGTTGGAGAACCTCCTCCGAGTCCTCGAGTGAATACCACAGAGAGTTGCCTAATGGCGACGCGTCTGGTAAGTCAGTGTTCGCCTACTTTTTTTGGTCTTGCCCTCGAAGAGATAAAGCTCCAAAGTCATTTCGAGCGGGACAACCGCTGACGCCGCGTGTTTGCGTCGCCGCCGAGAGACGTTAGCGAGGTTGTCAAACGGTTGTTGGACGGCGAACGGCAGGTTGAACGTCGTGTGTGTGGTTTTTTTTCCGCCTCTCGCATCGCCTCGCTTGCCTTGTTTATGTCACTGACAGCGATGCAAATGTGGCGAGCCAAGTCGCGGAACCGGTTCGATTCGCTTGACATCGTATGTCCCGATGTCATTCATTAGCAAGGGGGCCAGCCAGCGAGGTTGCGTCATGCCCCAACTTGTTGACATTCTTTTGTTTACAGCGAAAAGGCAGCGAAGGAGTGAGACAAGCGCCCTTTTCTATCTTTCCGCTATTTCCGAGTACTCGTTTGAAAAAGTGTCGTAACGGCGTCGTCCGCTTGGTTTGACGAGTGTGGAATTGGCACTTTGGCAGCAGTTTGTCGAGCAGGCTGCGCAGTTGGGAATGAATGAGCTCTGGTGCGCATGCGCACCAAACCTCACAACTTTATAAACAAGGCCTGCGGGGGGGGGGGGG
>NW_017840269.1:0-1037 GCF_001891065.2 Hippocampus comes
TTTTTTTTTTTAACCATGATTACTTGTGTCCATCCTCCTCTTCCACAACAAGCACTCCTGTGGAGCAGATCACAGTGAGGTGCGTCGAGCGCCCCCCACCCTAATGCAGGGCTTCTCAATAAACTGGGATATTATTGAAACGTAATTTATTTCAGGAGTTCAGTGCACAACATGAACTGAATCACCTAAAGGCAAAATTTTACCATCTCAAGAAATAAGAATATTTCATCAGAAACGATCAAAATCATTTTTATGATCGTAATTAGAGAAGACATAAGATGAAAATTATTTTAGAAGCTATTTAATATATGACCTTATATTTTGAATTTGAAATAAATGCACTTTTCTACAATAATCCAGTTTATTGAGGTGTAATTGTAAAAGACATAATGGCACACAAGTCCATGAAGCACTTTTGTAAGCAGGCAAGTTAAAAAAAGAAAAAAAAAAAGCACAACACATGAGGGGATTTATAACGAGGGGGGAAAAAGTGCTGAGAGCTGCCATAACCGTCTTTCTGCATGCATTTAAAGTAATCCAGCCACATCTGACAAGGAATGAGGCATCATCATGGCACCTCTCTGGGATATTCATTTCAAACATCTCGCTTCATGCGACTGTTTCGAGTCATGTCACGGGGCCGTTTGTGTGAGAGGGCCGCAACTGTAACGCAACATTTCAGGTTCATCAATTCGCACTTGGTTGCATGTGTTAGGTTACCTCAGTGCTTCTCACCCAGTGCGATGCTGACATGCAAACCAAAGAGGGTGCTATCGTCATGAGCAGGGAATACTACAGCCAGCAGCTTTTTCCAAAGAAGCTAGATCAGGTCACTTTAGGATTAATTCCCTTTTTAGGGATTTAAGAGTGCATTGATTCTTAAGCTAGGAGGGGTCAACTGATAGGAGGCAACAGTCACCTGACCAGAATTATCTTCTTCATATGGGCTGAAACATGTTTACACCACAGCACCAAATAGTACCAGTCTTGACAAGCTGTAAGGTAGAGTGATTACAGTCACAACGCATGCACAAAAA
>NW_017840270.1:0-1037 GCF_001891065.2 Hippocampus comes
TTTTTTATTTTACAGCTTTCCCTTCAAACACTCGTTGCGTAGTAAGTGACCTTCGCTAAATTCGTTCTCTCAATGACAAAACCGTAGCCAGCTGTGTAGCAAAATAATATACGGAACATGCTGCTTTTAAAAATAATATTCTAAATTAAAATGTGCATGTAAAACGTATTTTATAGCCCAGTAACATTCCCAAACAGTATAAACGCCCGAGAATTCATTTTTTAATGGCGTTTTTTTTTAAATCAAACTAATCACGTAAATGTCTATTTTAGCGGTGCATATATAAACAACGAGAACAACAAATGCGTTATTTAATTTAACGAATGCGTCCTGCTGTATGCACTTATAAACAGGTTGAAAATCAACTATGAGCGCTATATCTGGGAAATGCACTGGTATAGATGAATTGATACCAAAATGTATTTTTACGAGTACGTAATAAATAGAATGTAAAATTAAATGTTTCGTTATTTTTTTGGCAAATGCGTTTCATCGTTTTTTGGAGCCGCGCTTTCTAACAGTTTAGAATTAAGTTTTCGCTGTACTATGTAGACACCAAGCAAATGCTCGTTATGATTTCGTAAAAAATTAAAACCAGTCATTGAAATAAACATGATAACGCCAAAATCTAATTTAAAACATGACCGACGACGTCGGTCTGTTAAGTACAATGAGTCACGTTCCATATTTTAAAAATACAAAAACTATGAACGCATCTAATTTATTTGAATGTATCTGAATTCTATCGATGACAATGCAGTACTTTCTAGCCAAGAATCTCTTTTGTTAATGTGGAAAATGCATTTCATAATTTCAACCTCTTACAGCCGCACTTTCCAGTCCAGTTGTAGCCATCCTCCATGCCACCGCTAGATGTCAGCATTGGGTCGTGGAGCGGAGATGAGCTCACTTGGTCTTTGTCGTCTTGGGGTGAGTATGACCATGAACGTCATATATCGTGTCTATTTTTTCAAGTTTTGTCACAAACCACTCAAATTTGAAGACAGTCAATTGCAGTTGAAGGCCAACGCAAATTA
>NW_017840271.1:0-1036 GCF_001891065.2 Hippocampus comes
GGAATGTGGGAGGAAACCGGAGTACCCGGTAAAAATATACCGGTAATAATAATTGACACCTACAAAGACTGGAGTGGAACAGTATCACCCAGCATCAGTCAAAATAAACTTCAAACGTATATTACGTGCACCACGTTTGTCCACTTGCAGGGTTTGTACATCTCACGCCCCTTTAGATGCTTAATTGGGCAAATCAAAACACTGATGTTTTCCCTAGGTTTTATCAGTGTTTGCATGCCTCCCTAATCTCTAACAGGAACACTCCACTAAGAATAGAAATGCACTGAAGAATTGAGTTCAACTTTGATGGTCAGTAATGATGCGTTCAAAGCAATCAATGTCTGTGCTGTTCTACACCGTGAAGCCGCTACGGAGAGATAACCATCATCTCGGTCGCAGCTGTAACAGCGAAGCTCCTCTGCGGTAGGTCCATCTGTTCACAACGTTAATGTATGCATGATAAAGTTCTCATGCTGCGCCGACACAAGATGGCGAGACTGCTCAGCTTCATCCTGCTGTGCGCACTGCTTTTTTTTTAATATTATCATATTGCACAGGTGCGCCTTCATTTGCCATAAAACCACGGGTGGTGGTGGGTTTTTTTTCTCTGCACTTTGCCTTACAATTAAACTTAAAAGAATCAATTCATCAAATCTCAATGGAGTAGCTTGAACACGACACTACATTCTTTCACAGCTCACCTCAGTTGAGCCCGGAAATGGCATTCTATGACCCAGAGCTTCCAGAACGTGTGAGGCTGTAATGAGAAACGTTGCCTGGCCATGATTAATTCATGAGATTCCAGCTTCCGCACACCAGCCTTCAGGTCACAGGGAGTGTGCGCCGGCGTTTCGCCCGCGACCATGCATGAAAAAAGATGGTTTGCATGTTTGCTGTCACTTCCTTTTCCTTTCCCGTGTCATGGCCCCTGCTTTGAATATCTTTATGAAAATTCGATTGGATTCAGTCAATAGGGCGGGTTTGATGTTCTCTTGAACGCATATGAAATGTCAATTCTTCGGCATATAGTTTGAAA
>NW_017840272.1:0-1032 GCF_001891065.2 Hippocampus comes
CTCTCTCTCTCTCTCTCTCTCTCTCTCTCAGGAAGAGATGTGGTGCCGTGGTTGTGTTGCGTCTTGTTCTTCTGCTCCCTCTGGAGCTCTGCCCGGTCGCAGTGTCCCGACGGCTGCCACTGCGCCTGGGACACGGCCACCGTGCTGTGCTCGGACGCCGGCCTCCAAGAGATCCCCGTGGGGATCCCGCCGGACACGGTGTCGCTGCACTTGGAGCGCAACAATATCCGGAGCCTCCCCGAGAGCGCTTTCGTGGAGCTGGCCCATCTGCGGGACCTCTACCTGGCGCACAACCGCATCGACTCGCTGTCTTCGGGGGCCCTGCGCCGGCTGGGTCCTGAGTTGCGCCTTCTGGACCTGTCGCACAATCAGCTGAGGCAGGCCAGCCGGGACGAGTTCGGGGGCACGCGGGCCAAGACGCGCCTGTACCACAACCCCTGGCACTGCGACTGTACGCTCCAAGAACTCATGGAGGCGCTCAACCTGGAAGCCGAGACGGTCAACGGAATCGTCTGCGAGAGCTCAGTGCGAGGGCTGGGCGAGGCCAGCCGTTGGGAGGACCCGGGCGTGTTGGGCGAGCACGCCGGTCAGCCTCTGGTCCGACTCCTGGACTCGGGGGTGAACTTCTGCAGTTTGCAGCGCAAGACCACCGACGTGGCCATGCTGGTCACCATGTTCGTGTGGTTCTTCATGGTCATCGTGTACGTGGTTTACTACGTCAGGCAGAACCAGGCCGAGGCTCGCCGGCACCTGGAGTATCTGAAGAGCCTACCGAGTCCTCGTAAGACCCCCACGGAGACGGACACCCTGAGCACCGGCTTCTAAATTTTTAACCCCTGTGACTACTGAAATACTATATGGCTTCTTGGTCAAGCCAAATGGTGTATCTGTTTGCCTTTTTAAGTCAGAACAGTTTTTCTGTGGCACACACATAGTTCGATCACCCACTATTGTGCCCACCTGCGAATTGCAAACATCAGCGAATGATCGAATACCCACTAAAATGATTTTGTAATTGCATTTAGATGCCGC
>NW_017840273.1:0-1037 GCF_001891065.2 Hippocampus comes
AAATAAATACTCAAGGACCAAGTATTGGAAAACAGTCAAATTTTATGCTCGGAATTCATATCTTTATTCTTACACATCAATATTGTTAGTCAGTTATCGCTGACTATTAAATGACGTCATCTGAAGCGCTCTTGCGGCTTCACTCATTGAGATAAATAATTGACGTCATCCTGAAGTGCCGCTGCGGCTTACTGCGGTCAGATACGTACGGTAGATGATAAAAATGTGAAAAGGCGCTTTTCACACAGAACTCAGCAAAGTCCAAAGTGCCACTGCAGCTTCACATATTAAGATGACATCATGAGTTGTGTGTGAAATGCCCCTTTCACGGCATTGCAGTCAATGTATTCACCTGAGTCTACCTTACGCAGTTGTTGTGGCGACAAGCATTGGAGATAATTAGACCTGACATAACGTGGCCAGTGAGTAAATTTACGGATCGACTTGAGCTCGCCGCCCCTTTTTTCGTCCGTGCCTTAGGCACGGGACAAACGACGAAACCGAGAAGGTTCCTGTGGATCGGGAACCCAAAGTGAGCCACTTTGCAGTTTTTGGAGCCCGTGACCGTTTCGCTTTCTGAGCCCGAAGCGTCTTCGTCTCCCTCGAGAACGCCAATGACGGCCAAGAGACACAAGGCATCCCACCCCACTCCCCCTATCCATTTTGAAAGTTGTTTTTTGATTATCTGAACCTCATCTGTGATCGCTCTGTTGCCCCCTGGTGGAGCAACCAGTGTTGACACCCAACATAGTTCACAAAAGAGCTTGAGAAACAGCAAAGAAATGTTTACAAACAGCTGGCTGCTTGGGACGTTTTCTTTGTTTTATTCATTTTCTTCATCTTTAGGAATTAGTTTTGAATGTATTCCACCAAAACAGTGACAATTAGTACTGTTTTTTTTCTTTTAAAATTGTCTTTTCAGAGTTTTTGTCTAAAAACGCCCACTCATGGTTACGTTTAGTTCACGTTTCGGGAATGAACCACTAATTTGTTTCGTTTACATCACATATTATACTTGTACTCTTTTTTTTTTTTTT
>NW_017840274.1:0-1037 GCF_001891065.2 Hippocampus comes
TCCTCCTCCTCCTCGCTTCCGTTCGGATGGCAAAAGTGGTGGCGAGGCAGAACGATGGTTGTGGTAGTGGTGGTGGCTGATGTGGTAGGGTTTTCTTCTGTAGCCTAGCTCAATCTCATCCAGCTCGCGTCTGGACTTGGCTGAGGCCGGCCTCTTTTTCAGGCTATCGCGGTATTGTTTTCGCTTCTTGGCATTACCTTCGAGGTTGCCGTAGGTCACCGTGTGCGTGGAAATATCAGAGACATCGGATCGGATATTCCCATCGTCATCCGCTCTCCCTCCGCAGTAACTGGGCCCAGGGATGTAAGTGGAACTCGAGGCGCCTCCCTTGAAAGAAAACTTTCCGTACACGTCAGGCGGGCCACTCTTAAAGCCCGGCCCCGAGGGGGGAGTCTGTCCAGACAGAAGGTCAAACTTGCTCATGTTTCTGTGGGTGAGCGCCGAGCAGGGCTGGGTGGTGAAAATCGGCGGCACTCCCCCTCCGAGGCTGTCGCAGTCAAACATGCCGCCCTCCAGGGAACTGGCACTGCCCAAACTATGCGGCCTGTTGGGCGCTGGTCCACTGAGCCCAAGTGTGGAACCATGATGGTGCAGGTAGTGGTCCTGGTACAGATTACTGTCCTTCATGTGGACGTTGCCAAACGTCCTCTCCACCTCACTGATGTAGTCACTGAACATGTTATCTTCCGGTAAGTAAGGCGGCTTGCAGTCCGAGTGGCCCGCCAGGCTGCGTCTGTGTTCCGAGATGTCGTAAACGGAAGATTCCCGTCGAATGAAATCCAGCGCGCTGTGCGGTGAGCCGTTCACCCCGGAGGCCATGTTTTTGGCCGTGCGTAACAGGCGCAAGATGTTGGAATGAGTGTTGTTCATGGTCGCTGATGGGGAGTTCAATGCTGAGCTGCTTTTCTCTTCAATCTGTACGCCGTGAATGCAGCTGTAGATGCCCTGTGTGGTAAAATGCAGGGAGAAGCGGCATTAAAACGTGAATATTTCATACGTTTCGGTCAAAAACGGTGGATTCTTCGGTCGGGTCCACA
>NW_017840275.1:0-1037 GCF_001891065.2 Hippocampus comes
TACTCACTTTTGTTGCCAGCAGTTTAGACATTAATAGCTTTGTGTTATTATCATTTTGAGAGAACAGTACATTTAAATGGCTACACAAGTACACAGACTCAAGATAATAAAAATATAGACATATAATAAAATATATGTGACAGTTGTCCTCACTTTTGTGAGATACTGTATTTTGAAGAATAAAAAAAATAATAATAATAAAAGTAGAATAACTACTCACTGGTCTACCTGGAAGCCCAATTTCTCCTTTTTGACCTGGAGGGCCATAAGAGCCCTGCAGAGAAAAAGATTACAGGGTTGTGCCACTCAAAAACTGCCAAAGCCATTCGGTAACAATGTGTACAGTGAGTGTGTATAAACGGTGTACATACTGGGGGTCCAGCTGGGCCCGGGGGTCCTATATCTCCCTGCGGACAGAACAAAGAGTGATGTTAACATCACGTAGCCCTATATGAATGCATTGCTAGTTAATGTAAAAGAAGAAAACATGATGTCATAATTACCGGTTTCCCTGTCAGGCCCCCCAGGTACAAAGGTCGCCCATCTTGACCCATGATGAGACCCGGCTCTCCTTTTTCCCCCTGAACAAATGACATGTATCCTTATACTTACAGAACACACTACTCACAAAAAAAAGTTTGGAATATTGGTTTTTGCAGGGGAAATTGCAGGATTAACCTAAAATGCAATACGTTTTATAGGTGAACTTCATTTGCTTTCTTTCAACTTTTGAATGCACATGCTCAAGAAGTCAATGTTTCAGTGCTTTTTCTTCGCACAAACAGCTGAACACCAACATTGACAACAGGTGTTTGGTTCAAGAATGGACCAATACATTTCCTCATTTCATTAGTAGTGGAATATAAATGTCCCTCTTCATCATGCTGTCTACATACTGACTTCATGAGACTGAGACAACCCGAAACAAATGATCAACAGAACAAGGCTGGAAACAGGAAGTGGCCAATGAGCCTCGAGTGTCACAGGGTGTCATCAGTCGGTTGCAACGGGAAGACCGGAAAAGTCACGGAAAGGCA
>NW_017840276.1:0-1003 GCF_001891065.2 Hippocampus comes
CTAATTTTAAATTTCAGTACACAACAAAACTGCCCAAAATGGCAACCAGCATCAACACTTCAGCTTGCCCAAATCTAATCTTCATCACAATGTGCTGGGTCATAATAGTTCACCCACTCTTAGGTAAAAGTAACCCAGTCTACTCAAAATCCACAGCTACCAGCGTGCGGGTTAGGAAAACCACACAAGTGTGCGGGAAATTTTGCCCCATGGAGGTTTGGGCCAGCTTTCTGCGTCAAGTGTAAAACTGGAACATAAAAACATCAACAAGTACAGTAGTGAAAGACAACTGTCCTGTACTTTTCCGATCAAGTAGAATGACGTGAAACTTCGTGCCCTAAAATATATGTTAATCTTTGAACCAGCTATTCCAAAGTGATTCGGCTGATTGATCGCGCCCATGTTTCAAATGCAAGACACTCGCACATTACTGTAATAATTCCCAGAACACATTACATAACATCCTAATTACACCGCCACGCTCGTGCTTTCTGTCAGTGAGGCGGACGAGCCCCAAAGTTGCTCCACGGCGTCATCCACTTACGTGTACTGTTGTGGGAAGGTGAGCCCTTCCGAACCAGGCCACGCCGCGCCGCCGAGCATCAAGATGAGCTGCAGAGATACCAAGCGGACGTCGCTGAAACACCGCCCGCCCCTCGCCATCTTCCATTCAAATGCGCGGGTCGGCGGCTGGATGAATGGATGCGAGCGAGAAGGAAAAGGAAGCAAGGGAGGAAGAACGGAAGGAAGGGAGCAGGTCCGCGTTGTCGAGCTGACCGGTGTCCGGCTCAGTTTGCGGGCGAGTTCGTCTCCGCGTCTTCACGAGTGGACGCGGGGGAGGAGAAAGCCTTCGGCCGTGAAGGCATCACGGGCGGTGGGAAATGCACTACTGTAGAATGCAGCTGCCAAGACACTGCAGAGTCTTTGCTCTCGCTCCCACATACACATCACCACCTCCTCCTCCTTCTTTCTCCAACACACACACACACACACACACACACAC
>NW_017840277.1:0-1038 GCF_001891065.2 Hippocampus comes
TAAACATCTGAAATAATGTGAACAGCGAATAGCACAGGTGAACAGTTAAAAAAAATGTGCATTATTGACTGGTTCTTACAAATCCATTCATCGCCAATTAAAATTGTGAATGTCAGCAAAACCAGAGGCCGACAGTCATGACATCTAGTTGTTAAATCTTCAACCTTCGACAATTCAGTTGGCTTCGGTCGCATCGCTTGGTGTGCGGCAGGCCTTACACTGAAATGCAAACTACAGTAGTTCAATGGGTGCCATTTATTATCCAGAAACCATCATATTTTGATGCTATCGTAAACCCAGGAAACCCCGAGAAGTGGTCCACCATAAACTGCTGTAAATTGTTGAATTGACGTTCCCTGAGCCACCCTGTTTGGACTGCCCTCTTACAGCTACATGAGGAAAATGATCTATAACAAATTACTAACACATCACTCGTCATGAGTGGGAGTGAATGAGAGAAGCTAAAAGCCTGGGACAGACAGATAGATATGATGGACTCTTTCAGCACAGGTCACCGGGCTGTCTCGGCTGTCGACGTGGCCGCACTTTACTTGGCCGACGCACTCGATGATGGAAAGTGATGAAATTAAACACAGTTGACAATATTAATAAGGGAAGCAGAGCGAGCGTGTTTCTTCGTATCTGTTATTATAGGGAGGGAGAAAAGTTGGCTGAGACGGGCTGAGTCCAAACCAGCGGGGGAATATTAATGCAGTCTGAGATAGATGTGAGTCACGGCGAGCCACCGTCCATTTAAACGAGTATCATTAGGCATGCGGGTGTATTTTGACTTTGTCATACCCAGTAATGTGTTTTTTGACACTAGCTTTTAAAGAAGCCAATCTTCTACAAGGGGGCCAGTCGATGTTAGTGTGTGTGTTATGTCAGGCAGTGGGTGTGGAGTCCAACTCCAATCCTGTGGGACTCCTGGCCCACTCTTGACTTCAATTCTACACTTGGTCATCAATCACTAGTCTCCTGAGTTAACGGGAGAAAAGAGGAGCCAATCCCGAAAACAAACTCACTTTTTTTTTTTTT
>NW_017840278.1:0-1038 GCF_001891065.2 Hippocampus comes
AAAAAAACTGTGCCTCATTTATGTGACAAGCAGAATTTGGATTACGCTCCTGGAACCTGGAGGAGAACCGACGTGCACTTGGAAAATCCCGAGTACCACACCAGATGGTTCTTTAAATACTTCCTCGGGAAAGGTCAGTTCAACAAAATGTCACACGAGCCAACAGCAGCATCACAAACACTCGGGTAAGACTCCAAACAGTTGCATTCAACTGTCAGTTCAAACGCGAGGCTCATAACATATCACAAAAAACATTTATTATAAAAGTCACAACTTGGGATTTGCTCGTCTTAGGTTAACCCAAACCCATTAAAAGAGCCGTGGAAAACACAGATTTAGACAACTGTGCACATTAAAAAAGTCTTCACTTGTTACGATGGGAGCATAAACAAATCTGCCGTTTCAATTTTTATTAAGTGTCACAAGTTCCACGATGGTTTTCTTTCAGTGCACCAAAACTATGTGGGCACGGATGCGGAGAAGAACCCTTTCTACCTGTCGGTGGTCCTGTCCGACCAGAACAACCAGCGGGTTCCGCAGTATCGTGCCATCTTGTGGAGGAAAACGGTATCAACTCTTTTGATCCACCGTGGCCACTGTAGATCTTGCCGGGATGCACCCAAAAACAAATTACGCTAACTTCCTGTCTAAGTGCAACTAAGTCAATCTTGTCATTAAATGTTGAATATTCCAACACCAAACTATTCAACAAAAACAAATCATTTCATCTGACAGAAGTCCGCTAGCTTAATGCTAGCATTCAAAGCAAAACACCATAGACATGCTAATGAAAATTCGCGTGTATGCTAGGGTAATTGGAAACCTTCAAACAACTGCTAGTCACACACACGGGGGGGAGTGTGTGAGACAACGTGGCTCTTGAGTCATCGTCATCGATGTACGCATGTACACACACATGGATATCGGCACGGTGGCACGAGATGACTCAGCATTTTGGCCAAGGTGGCAACATTTCGAAAGTCATTTGTCACGTTTTGTTTGCGATGAATTAAATGTAACTAAGATGAAAGTCTTCTT
>NW_017840279.1:0-1038 GCF_001891065.2 Hippocampus comes
GAATTTTGAAACACTTGAATGAAAAATTCCATTTAGTTGACAATGAACAGTGAGTTGAAATTGGTTTCATGTTTCTGTTCTCCTTTGCATGCTTTCGATATTCATTTTGAACACTTTGTAGAGAAGATAATTTAAAATATTATACTACTCCAATGAAAAGAAAATATACAGCGACCACAGTTCAAATCAATTTTATTCTTGAATTAATGTAAGCTATAAATGAAGTGTTGGTCACAGTCAGAAGAAGTGACTCATACATTTCAAGAGAAAGAAATGGCTGCTAGCGGTCCCTATTTAAACATTCCATTCCCCAGATGCGGAATGTGTGGTAAATCCTAAGGAGATTTTATAGTGTACTTTCTATGCACGGTCAAATGCAAACATTTTCAACTGGATCTATTTGAAGCCTCCTGGATTTATTCACCACAAAGCTCAAACACCTGTGGCGAGGTTGTGAAAGCCAATAAAAGCCTGCAACAATGACTAGAACATGAAATGGAAATAGACACTGCCTCAATAGCTAGAAAAGTCATTTTTCTCTCGAGAGTCGCTTCCGCTTTATTACAAAACCCAGCTTAGCCATGTGTACCAGCACTATGGGCTGGGGTATATCGCTTGACCTGAGCTTGACAGCAAGAATCCGTCAACCAGCTACATGGCCAGGCAGACACTAGTATGTTCCCTGAGCTGCTCTGTGAAACGTACTGTGTGTATATATATTGCATTTTATACATATATACACATATGCACATACACATAATTTATACACATGTATATGCCCACACGTATATATTGCACCTGAATATACTGTACATACATACACATACTATACATACATACAGTACATACATACATTGCAATGTATATACTATGAAAGAAAAAGGAGCTTGAAATTTGAACTCTTATACTTGTACAACTACAATATGGAAAAAGATCAAATCTGAATAAATCTTGGCCGATCGTTGCTAATTATATCATTGGACTCACTGACACAACAATACCACTTTCATAACATCATACCATATTAAAAAAAAAAAA
>NW_017840280.1:0-1038 GCF_001891065.2 Hippocampus comes
AAAAAAAAAAAAAAAATCCAAGCACCGTATCATGTTTCACGTTGTGTTCGACACACCACATACAAAACAAGAGAATTTCAACATAATCAATGACCGTTTCTTTGCGAATGACATGAAAGTCATGAAGTGCTCTCAAAGTATGAGTCATATGACACACTTGTACACACGTATGACTCAACAAATAACAGAAAAATAAAACAGGCCTAGCGCTCCGAATGTCAGAGTACGGGACAAAAAACACGCTTGTTTTCTCCTTGAACAGCAGCTGACATGCCCTCCCACACAAACACTGACCCACGCAAACAATGTTAGAACAGCCTTGCGCTTCCTCACGTCAGGAAGTAAATGACAAAAAATGTCAGCTCCAAGCTGCCTGCAAGCACGCGAATTTTACATACAATAAAAGCAGCATTTTTCAAATGACCACAAGCAAACCGCCCGTTCATTTTTCTCTTTTGGATTTGAAAATACATTTGTTGCGAGGAACTGAGCAACGCTATTTCACAATTTGACACCACCTGCAACTCAACGGCAATCATACGCACGTTTAAGCAGCGACTTCCCACTCCAGCACAGAAATCACATATTGTTGACGTGTCCGTGTTATTGGTAAACGATCTGTCCGTACGCAAGGACAGGCGACAAACCGAAATCCAGCACGAGTTATCGACGAGTCAAACGGCGTCAAAAGTAAATCCTGGAAGAGCAGAAAATAAACAGGAAAATAACAGTGTCGGCTGAGGGGGTTGCCACTCGAGTCGGAAACGGTCAATTTTGGCCCCCCTGGAAGTCACTTCAAACCGCAGTCCACCGTGACAATGCGCAGAGCATGAGCAAGCAGCCGGCGTCAGCGGCTACTGTGCGACTTGGTCAAAGAGGTGAGCGTTAGCCTTACCTTCGGCGGCGTACTCCTCAGCTTCAGGGAAGAATCCAAACGGGGAGCAGGAAGAAGAAAACAAAAAAATGGACACGTTAGTCACTTGATTTACGGGGTTAAAATGCAGAAAGCTAGCTAGCTAGTTAGGTAGCTAGCTAACT
>NW_017840281.1:0-1039 GCF_001891065.2 Hippocampus comes
GGGGGGGTAAGGCACGTTTCCATCACTCCACTGCGCAACTGTGCGGTAAACCGCCCACTGTGACTGCTCTCTCCACTCGACGTCACCCTCCAGGGAAAAGGCCACAAAGACGGATTGGGACGTGTGAACAAATCTTCATAAAGTTCCAATTAGTACGTATAGCATTCAGTTCAATTACCCACGATTCTAACATTCGTTTTTGCCCCGCGAAGCAATACATAGTAAGCGTCGGGAAACTAACCGCGCATTGTCTATTTAGCAAATGTCAGTCTTTTGGTAAGTATCGATTTAGTCGTTTTCTTGAATACTTTTTGAGGTTTGGGTCTGTATTGGGCGTGAATCTATGTATTACTGTACTTGTGAAAGTACGTATTATATTGCTGAAAAAAATGGTACATCTTCGGTTCAAGATGATCAAAATGTCATGAACTGGCGTTATTTTCTGCTCTTTCCCTCACATATATCAAAATGCGATGTTACTTTAACACTATCAACCCATCAAGGAGCACTCTTTACTTTCCTGAATTGACATGCGCGAAGATGGTGAGGTACAACACAACGGAGGAAGCACGGCGAACCAATTATTCTTCCTGAGTGACCTTTGAGGAGGAGTCTGATGAGGATATTTTTTCCTTAAAACCCCAACAGAAGAGGAAGACCGAGGAGGAAGAAGGCCATGGAGATGGTGCAGCCGGAGGACGATGAACCGCACATCATGTGACTATCAAAGAACAAAAAAAAAATGTGCCAAAAGTATACGCTGTAGCCAGGATTAGCAGCCCGGAGATAGCCGAGAACCTTTTTTTTCCAGATGACATCAACTAGCTGATCGTGAACATGACCAACCTACAGGTACGCAAGACCAACGCTAGCAGCATCGGGCCTGCTGGGCATAAAAGGGTCTGCTGATCCCGGCTGGTATGTACCGATCTAAAAAAGAAAATAGGGCCAGCCTCTGGGACAAGAAGATGGGTCATCCCGTGTCCGCTGCGACAATGTTGCATAGGAGATTTACGCATATCAACCGCGCGATGCAGGT
>NW_017840282.1:0-1038 GCF_001891065.2 Hippocampus comes
TCACAAAAGATGCACATCTCTCTTCTCTGAGCTGTAGACAGCGGGAGTGATGTGTACATTCTTGGAATTTTCAAGTCTTGCAGGTCTTGTAAGGAATCCCTCCATCTTTGCCACTTCACATGACTCTCCTTTGGAAGTACTGCATCCCAGTCGCTGGTATCAGAGGTAATGTCTCTTAGTATTGAACGACCCTCGATGCTGACAGGTGCGGCAAATCCAAAAGGATCGTACAAACTATTGATAGTGGACAGGACACCACGTTTTGTGAAGGGTTTCTCATTGGTTGTTACTCGAAAGTGGAATGTGTCTGTGGAAAGGTCCCACCCAAGTCCGAGACTGCGTTGCATGGGTGTGAAATCGTACCCAAACTCGAGGCCTTGCAATTCTTTGGCAAGGTCTTCATCTGGAAAAGCCTTCATGACGTCTGGGCTGTTCGATACAATTTTATGCAATCGCAGATTGGACTGCGCAAACATGTGTTGAGCTCTCTTCAGCACATCAACAGCTTCCTCCACACTGGAGAATGACTTCAGTCCATCGTCTACGTAGAAATGGCGGTCGACAAAGAGTCTTACATCAGTTCCGTACTCCTCTTCTCCTTCCACGGCTGTCCTCTTAATGCCGTAGATGGCCACAGCTGGTGACGGGCAATTCCCAAACACATGTACTTTCATACGAAATTCCAAGATTTCTCCATCAAGCTGGTGGTCTTGAAACCAAAGAAAGCGTAAGTAGTTACGATGTTCGTCCTTGACTAAGAAGCTGTGGAACATCTGCTGTACATCGGCCATTACTGCAAAAGGTTCGGACCTGAAGCGGACAAGCACACCAATCAAACTGTTATTTAGATCTGGGCCCCTGAGTAAAACATCGTTCAGAGATATATTGTTGTACTGCGCACTCGAGTCAAAGACGACCCTGATCTGCCCAGGCTTCTGTGGATGATAGACGCCAAAGCTTGGCAGATACCAACACTCTTCGTCGGATGTAAGAGGGGGAGCTAGTTCTGCGTGTCCGGAACGGAAGATCTTTTCCATG
>NW_017840283.1:0-1039 GCF_001891065.2 Hippocampus comes
AGGTGTGAATGTGAGTGTGAATGGTTGTTTGTCTATCCTCGTATGTGCCCTGCGTTTGGCTGGCGACTCGTCCCGGGTAAACCCCACCTTTGGCTAAATATCAGCTAGGATCGGGTCCATTTCAAACAACCCCAACGAAGACAAGCGCTAATAGAAAATGGATGGCTGGCTACCCTAATGTAGTACTGAAACCAATAAGGGAGCAGAGTAAAAAGACAATGAATATACAAATCATGAGTATCAGTGAGACAGTGAGTCGCTATTGTGACTCACAATCTTCCACTTGAGGATGTATTGCGTGATCTGAACAGATGAGGGCGGGTTCCACTGGATGGGGTGCGAGTCTGGCTGTTTACCCGCCTCCGTGATGATGACTTGGACTGGCCTGTGGCCACCTGGAAAGTTGCAGCGAGACTCGATGAGAGAAAGAAGAAGCTGGAGGCGACATCCAGTACGTTAACATGATGGTGTTACAGTACTGCAGCTGTGGTTTGGTGTGGGTGAAAGATGGCTTCTGTGACACTTTGGCACAACCAAAGCACCAGTTCACAGTGTGGCATAACACCTGAGTACTATGCTCACCGCTATTTATCCGCCCACCTTTATTGGCATCTCTCTCTCTCTTTCATTGGTGCTGGTCAGACCTCTACAAAAATATTTTGGTCTGGTGGGACTTGAGAATGAGAGCTACAGTATAAAGTTTGACATTGTACAAGTCCTTTTTTAATTTTAAGCAATGGGTGAGAATGATCATGAGGAGTAGAATATGTAGTAGAATAAATGTTTCCCACCTTGGTAATTCTGCTGGGGTTCACACCTCATTTCTCCAATCCCATTGCCGTAGCAATAACAGCGATAGTGGATGCCATGGATGACTTTGTCCCATGACTCTCCAATTTGATAGAAGGCCCTTGTCTGGGGTTCCTGACACTGATCTGTTGTAGGAGACAACAATGACGTGCTTGCAGTTGTTTAACTAGCCAAATAACATAGCATACATTTCAATGAAATAACACATTTGGAGTCTAAGAGCAAACAA
>NW_017840284.1:0-1039 GCF_001891065.2 Hippocampus comes
CGCTGCATTTTGCCTCGACTGACGACCGGGAGCGAAAAATTGGAATCCTCAATCAACCGACCAATCCATTTCAGAAGGGGAGAAAAATGAAACAAAGACCCTCCCCCCCGTCCCCCCAATTTTGTGGTTCAAAAAGTTGCGGTCCTTTGGCCCCGCTCCAATCAAAGAGCGCACTCCCGTCGAGCCTCATCTGGAGTTTGATGTTTTGAAAAGGAATCAAGTGGAAACACGGAGCCCCGCTGCAAGAAGGCGTCGGTTTCCCTTCCGTTCGAGAGTCAACTTGTCGGATCAAGCAGGCCTCCGTTGCAACAAGACAAGCGCCGCGCTTCAGAATGGGAGCCGTCCTCCCAGCTCGGCGACAAACAAGAGCGCCTGGGCCGCAACGCGCGGCGCTCTGGCTCCAGCCTGGAAGCTGCTTCGCCAAGCCTCCGTTTTTTGGCAACAACGCTGGATCTTTTTGTTCTGAAATGCATTTCAGGTGCGCGGTCCTGACCCGCCGTTCAACTAGGCGGCGGAAACAGGCTCCGCGCCGCAGCGGATAATGGGCGCCGACCGAGGGAGACGATAGGTGAGGCGTGGGCGAGGCGGTAATGACAGCCTGTCGCAACGCTCTTAATTGCTTTTGCTGCCTGCGAGCCAAGTCGGTGTCAGTTGAAGCGCTCGTGGTAGGAAGAACTCCGGCTGACCTCGCCGTCCCTCCCGAGCGGCGGAAAGATGAGTCACCCGGCAGCGCCGCGGGGTTGCGCTCGGCCCACCGCGGCAGCGCTCGCATAGTTACAAACGCGACCTTCCGACGACTCCTTTCGAGAGCGCCGCCCTGTTGATCGGAACGTCATCGCCGGGCGCAAAACAGACGGCGCGGCCGGCCCTCTCTCGGCGCGGGTTTTCTTGGGGTTGGACGAATTGCCACGTCATAAGCCCGGTCACCCGTGTCTAATCGCGGTAAGCGGATCAGCGGCCGCACGTGTTTGCGTGCGAGATTTTGCCATTTGTGCTCCGCTCCCGGCACAGGCCAGGAATGCAAAGGTCAGTGCCGACG
>NW_017840285.1:0-1039 GCF_001891065.2 Hippocampus comes
TTCCAAATCGAAATTGAATTCAAATGATCTCCACCTCCATTTAAACTTCTCATATTGAAAAAAATAAAATAAAAATGACAGGCCGCCAGTTCACGAGAAACATTAGCAATCACGCCCGCTCTGCGCAAACACAGATGAACTTGACCCCCGTTCATAATCATCGTAATACCGACGGAAACTGTTTGCATAAACTCCAGCTCGGAACATACCTGCGATTTTACACAAAGTTGAGTAAGCCGGTCAAACAGAAGTTGGCATTATATAACTTGGGACAGCAATCGCTCATGAGACATTGATCTCTTGAACGCATCGCATTTCTGGCCTTTAAACACTTTGCGGTCTTCGGCCATTTCAGCACATCTTAGTGATTTTCTTCCTCATCGCCACATCTGTGTTTTGCTGCTTTCGCACTGACTTGACAACACAGGAGGGCCCGTCCGTCCGTCCGTCTGTCCAAGCAATTGCTGTTTTTCTTCTCTGCGACATCTGTTTGTCTCACTTAAAATGGAAAGATCACAGACCCCAACAAAGACTCGTCACCTCTGGCAAATGACTGTTTGTCCAGATGGGTGTTTTTTGTTTTTTGGGCTCACAAAGGTCCTCGACCTTCTAAAAATAGCCTTCAAAATGGTGCCGTTTTAGTTTTTGTGCACTGAAGCTGAAGTCGATTTAATATAACGGTCTTTGAAAATACCGGTGGCAGCTGGATGGCTCAGTGAGTCACTCCGCTGGTTCGAATCCTGGTCAGGCTAGACAGCCCACCCATAGAGCGTCAGGAGGGGCATCTGGTCTGAAAACTGCCAAACAACTCATGCAAGCCCCTTATTGTTTGTTGTTTATTCTTCTTCCCCCTGTATTAGATCAAAATCTTGATCCAAGATGCTGGGTTAAGTCATCAACCCATTTCGCTTGGTATTGAAAAAAAAACACTGGGGAGAGGTTGTCCCAATTGTTTTTTTTTGCATCTGTAAGTCATAGAGTCATTTGGTTTTAAGTATCTGCCAATACCGATTTTTTAATTTTCTTTTTTTTTTTTTTT
>NW_017840286.1:0-1039 GCF_001891065.2 Hippocampus comes
AATTAATCACTGTATGGACAAATTATACTAATGAATGTATGCGTAGCATTAATATATTTTTTTTAAATTCTGTTGTGTGTTTGACAACTTCAAACCAACCTCCCTACTGTTGAGTGTCTTTTGAGGTCTCACTTGGCCTCCCATGATGCCATAAAAAAGAGCACAAAGAGGGCACATGCCGTCATTTGTAACTTGAAATGATTGCAGACAGACATTAGCTTTTTTGTTGCTAAATGTCATTCTGGGCTAATTATATGTGCATGAAATGTCATTTTGCTTTAAACTAACTCACGAAATGCCACAGATTGGCAATTGTGGCACAGCTTTGGGCCTCTTGTGAATATGCACCCACACACAAAAACATGTTCAGATGATGTGCTCCAGTGGTTCTCAATTTTTTTACACTAAGTACCACCTAATTAAATACTTAGATCTCCAAGTACCACCACAATGACCAACATTAAAATGGTGTTCCACTTCCAAGTCCCATGATGCATTTGGGGGAAAAAAGTGTTCTTTTGGAACAATTAGCATTTTATTTGGTATTTTTATTTCTTCTTTTCTTTAAAATACATATTTTTTCTGTGGTTTTTGCCCCCTCCCCATAAGTCAGAGTTTGTTCCCCTTCCCTGCGGCATTCCTCAAGGATCAAAATTAGGTCCCATTTTTTTCACACACTACAAGCACTAAGAGATTTCAACCGCAAAATTGTATGCAGATGACTCATAGATTCATTTTCGTTTTAATCCTTAAAGGAGCCATGAGAACAATTCACTGCGTGATTGCTTGACTTCAATTAATATCTCAAAATGTGCTTCAGTTGAATGTGGCAATAAGTGACGGGTTGTTTCCCCCGACAGCATGTCTCCAAAATTGACCACCTATTTAAAATGTCTTTATTGGATTTGGTGGAAATAAAATTGTCCGGTTAGGTCCCCAACATGGAATTGAAAACGAAACATGAAAAGGCCTTGGAGTCCCTTCGCTTGCCCACAAAGCTCAGAGCTACTTCTTCAGTAGATATTAAAAAAAACAAAAC
>NW_017840287.1:0-1039 GCF_001891065.2 Hippocampus comes
GAGGGCTACTTGAGAGACAGCGAGAACCATGTAACTGCTTCAGATTCTGTTCGAGCTGACAAAAATCAGCGGCAGCTCCAAAATCAATAGCCTTCTGGCTAGCGGCTAACTGCTAACTGTGCGCGTGTGTGCGCGCGCCTTGTCGTCTGGCTGAACTCTGAGCTGCCAACTGGCACTTGACCTCGGTGGGATTTTTAGCAGGTTAGCGAGATGTTGGCGTCGGGCCGCTCTCTGCGTTCCCGTGCGGAATGTGTCGGACGTTTTTTGGCCTGTCCTCGCACCCCCCCTCCAAAAAAAAAGTTTCAAGTGTTTCCACCTGACGGGATTTTTTAGCTGACACGTGCAAGGTCGGCAGTTCACGCGGCCCGCCGTTGGCCAAGTGACACCAGCTTGAACTTGAGACGCGCGCACGCAAGAAACATGTTTCCAGTGAATGGGTACGGTCTTCAATTAGGGTTTTAAGATGGGGTTAGTGCTTGAAATTAGAAGTTGGGTGTCTAGGTCAGGTTTCAAGACAAGACCAATCAAGATTTGGGTTTTGAATAAGGGGTTTGAAGTATGTGTTAGGGTTTGAAAGCTTGCGTTAAGGTTTCAAACAAATACAAGGGTCTTGAGAAAGGTCTACGCACGGTTTCAAGCAAAGTTTAGGAATTCATCCAAGCGTGACGGTTTCAAATTCGAATTTCAAGCCAGAATTAGGGTGTGAAAGTTGATTTTTAGGACAAGGTTAAGGTTCCCAACAAGGGTACGGTTTCAAATCAGGTCTTTGGGGTTGAGCATTAGGGTTTTTGAAATCTTGATGAGGGTTTCAGAGACGAGTTTGCGTCAAGGTTGTGTTTCAGGTCAAGATTGGGGTTTCAAAAACAGGTTGGAGATTGAAATTCAAGTTGAAAATAAACTTTTGAAGAAGGGGTTTGAAGTCTGCGTTCGGGTTGCAAATCTGGGTTCCCAAAATGGGTTGGGGTTTATAATTGGGCTTTCAAAATAAGGTTTGGATCTGAAGTAAGAGTCTCAAGACAGGCTCAAGCGCTTCGGGTTT
>NW_017840288.1:0-1040 GCF_001891065.2 Hippocampus comes
AACCCTTGTCCTCGCATTACGAACGTCACATCTCACCTTTTTTCTCTGTTTGTTCAGGGGTGAATTTTACAATGCGAGCCCGAGGGCACTTTGACATCAATTACAGTCGGCGGTGGAGGGCGGTACAGGACAAAATGGCAGCGCCGTGAGGTCGACAAAAATGGATGGATTCATCTGTTTAAGTCTTATTTGACAAATTATTCATCATAAAACCGTGTTGAGACAAGAGGGGGCCACATGAAACACCCCTCCAGAAAATCGTGGTCAGTCTGGCTTGAGCACACGGTTGTCACAAAAATGGTGCTGTAGTGGACTGACGGGGGTTGTCAGTGGACAGCGACAAGATGCTAACGGCGCACATGAACATTTGGACAACCTCGCCGGTCCAAAGAAAGGTGCTGCGAGCCCACGGGGTGGCCTGCGTTGGAAGGAAGCCGACATTAATAGATCATAATTCCAACGATGTCGGACGAGGAGTGGCGTCGTTCAAGCCCCAGAGCGATAATATGGCCGAGTCATCATGTGCGCCTTATTATAGGCAGGTGGACTGGAAAGGTCAGCCGCTTGTTGGGTTTCTAACATTGCGATATAGAAGTGTTTTGCGCTCCTCAGGCTACAAGTCGTGATCTTGCTGAGAGAGTCGAAGGCTCCCAAGGTGCCGCCATCAGCGACACTGTTCTGGGGCAAGGAGTGGCAACATCAGGCAGAACGCCAACATTCATTTGAGACTTTGGTCCGGACTGATTTGTGCGCACTCGTTTCGAATGCGTATGCACTCGGCTTGTTCAATATGCACACAAGTCTAATTTGCCCATTATAACATCTGACTAAATGACGGCGTGCGTAGCGCAATGACATCGTATTTTTGCTGGATGTCACGCCAATGTACCGTATTTTCTACACCTCTAACATGCCATCTATGCCACGTTAACACTCTTAACGAGCTTCTGCTGTAGCAGATGTGCAGAATGGCTATACCTCCACGTTGACATCAATTTCGAGAAACCCATCATACTACTGCTTGCATAGCTTTTTTTTTT
>NW_017840289.1:0-1039 GCF_001891065.2 Hippocampus comes
GGGAACCACAAGACAGAAAACGAATGAGAAATTGAGCCATCATGTTATCCTCTGCTCCATAAAGCCTCTTTTCTTTCTTGGACTGGAGATAGATTGCCGTGGAGATCCATGTACCCAATGGCCAGGCTGCTATATTACCTTTACTGCCCCATTTTTGCCTCCCTATATTCCTCCCTCCCTCCCTCCTCCTCTAGCGGAGGGGTGACGATTGGACACAGAGCGATAAGACTAACAAATTAGTCAAAGTGACAGAGAGTTTTATGAGGTCTGCTCTTGTGAGTCGACCGCTCTCCCTTGCTCGTCTCTGACTCATTCTCGCGGGGAACGCCTCGCCAGGGCGCCTACAGAAAGTATTTGGAAAAGGAAGTAAAAGTGGTGGGGTAAAGGGGGAGAGAGAAAATACCAAACGCAAGGAAGTAAGATTAAAGACGTGAGATTAGAGGAAGAAATCACGGTTACGCGAAGCTTGGGGATCAGGGAACTATGGAAAAGTTTCACTTTTGCAGCAAGTTCTCGCTTCTGTTGAGCATTAGCATACTGAAGTGAGATGAGGGGTAAATTAGTTTGCATAATAGGGGTGGGACCAAGTGCATACTTTTTTTTTCTCTCTTTTTGTAATACATTCCCATAGCCTTGCAAGGCAGACAAATTGCTGAAGGGTGAAATGCACCCCAAACGAAGTCGGATGTGACTAAGTGAGCTCATCAGCAAGGAACTCCACCAATGGGATTACCATGGATGTTGCCTTAACTGCAGTGTTACCAGAACTGGACAATGCAAATGCAATTCCGTACAAATATTTACTGTGACTATGACTTCAAAATTGTGTGGGTGAGAATGAAAACAGACGACCCCATCGATTTCTTTACTCTAACAAATTACTTCGGGAAAGAGACACTGATATATCTCAGCTGTTGCCACTTAGGTGAGTTTGGTCCAAAAGACACAAGTCAGTTCCCTGCCACACATCCAATGCATTAATTTGGCGGTATGCAGTGCAAAAATCTGACCTTCCTGTGTGGAGTTTGCATGTTCTCCC
>NW_017840290.1:0-1040 GCF_001891065.2 Hippocampus comes
CATCGTCAACTTCCTCTGCAGCTGGTGTGGCCGAGTAATATGAAGAGGAACAAAAAAGAAAACAGAAGCAGATACACGGCGGCAACTACGTTCGGTACACCTACGTGACCTTGTGAGTTGAATGTGAGATGAAGACAATAATGCTCAGTTTTGATAGACATGGACGTACTGTACAGCGGTTTAGTCATACGGAGATGTGTTTCTAATATTATGACCCGTGGCCAGTGGGGATGTTAAGTTTATTTCAGTGATCATCATGTGGTGCTGTGGAAATTGATCCATTTTAGCTTATGACAGTAGTCTTTCAAAAATATGTACAAATAATGTATCTTTGTTCATCTATGCCAGTGACAGTGACGGGCACAACAGTGATGCTTTTCCTCTGGATGTAAAAAGTTTCATAATCACCGACTTTGCGTGACGTTTTTGTTTAGTAGCGTACCACGGGATTTTTCGAACGTAAAATTACGCTCCAATGTTGGTAGACGTAGTTTTGTAAAGGGGTCAGTTTGCGTGCCATTGGCATACGAATGTGCCTAGTAACTTTTCATTTTTTTAATTTCACAAAAAAGATGTTTTCTTTTTACTTTCAACTTGTAGCGTGACTACGAAACGAAGAGCTTAGCTGTTTTGCAGAAAACCCCGGCCTTAACTTACCTTAATGAGACTGCTGCGTCGAGGTATCGATTTAGTAGCCGAATCCAAGCCCTCCCACGTTGGCGACTCACAGCTGGACCCCCTGTGGAGCCTCCTCGCTGGGTCTTTTGGATTGCAACTGCCGTTAGACATCGGCTCCTCTATTCGAGGCGCCGCGGGGCTCCCTGCGGTTCCACCTGCTGCTGCTGCCGCTGCTTCTGCAGCAGCAGCGACAGAAGCAGAGGCAGCAACCGGTGGACCGACGCGCTTGCTCTGCCCGAAATCGGCCATGGCGACTCGCACGTTGGGTTCACAGGTCCCTCTGCGAGGAGACATGTACGCAGGCCGCACATGCATGGCACCGTGCCATGGTGGAAGGAAGGCAGCCGGCTACTGTGAGCGCA
>NW_017840291.1:0-1041 GCF_001891065.2 Hippocampus comes
TATTTTGTGGATAGAAAGCGTCGGGTGGCCTTCAAGCCCAAACAATACTGGTTTCAGACTGCGGGGGTTCTCATGGGTTTTCAATAAATTAAAGATGAGACTGGGCCCGTGCTATTTACACGTGGAGCGGGCGATTAAGTGCTGAATGCTGGTTTGCCGCTCACGAGGAGGAGGATATTAAACTTGAAGCGTTTTGTAAGAAGTTGGCCTTTTCTGGCCTCTGCCGCTCCCCTTTGCTGTCAATAAGAAAGCGGGATGATGAGAAAGTGAGGGAAGGTAAGAAGAAAGTCCGTCTGTGAAATATATGAAGCGGGGGGGCGGAAATGAAGGATGAAGGACGGTATATTGAGAGGGCCTGCCGCTCTGTATTCACTATGCATGTTGGGTCGGTCAAGTGACGCTCAGCTGGCTCGCATGCACGCGCAACAAATGAATTCCACTTTGCTTTAAAGCCGGAGCCTCTCAAAATGAAAGAAAAAAAAAAGACGACGAATGAGACCGCATCGGGCCAATTCTTTCTTGTCAGATGTATTATCCGTTAAGGGTTTATGCTCTGAAAGCTTGAAGACTTTTAATCATCCAAATGGAGGCGGGAGATAATAAAACAACAATACAAGAGCCCGGAATGGCTGCCCGTAATATGTTCACCTACGCCAATCCCCCTCGATGCTTAAATGGATGAAGAAGCCGTGTGCTTATAGCTCAAGAACCCTCGTATGAAAATTAAAATCATTCTGGCTATGTGCAGCTGTACAGGGGCAAAAAAAAAACATTTAAAGAGGGTTTTCCATAACCGAGATTCAAACTCAGCAACTCAGTCAAGGACTGAGGTTGGTCTGCTAACTTTTAGTCTGCTGTGCCGCACGAAAGTGTAACGTTATAATATGAACAATATTCCCGCTATGATGGCCGTTGTTTGTGTTTTACATCTGTTAACTGAAGTATGTAGCTTTCTGTTTATTGTTTCAAAAAGAAATGTGTTCTTGATTGTTTTTATTTTTTTCAATTTTCAATTCAACTTCTGCAACTTAAAAAAAAAAA
>NW_017840292.1:0-1040 GCF_001891065.2 Hippocampus comes
GGAAATGTGGGGAGAAAGAGGAGCAAGGCAGCAGGATGTCAGGATGAGGTGCTTGTCAACCATAAAACCAGCCCGGACACATTGGAGCCACACACCTCGCATGCTTGTGTGACTCAGGCTGACCGTGACAGGCCCCATTGTTTGACGGAACATGTGCAAAAGGAGTTTTAAAAGGGCTCACAAGTCACACAAAGCATGACGGATGTCTGAATATTCAGCGGCATGAGCAAATCCGAGCATCTCAAGGCTTCCAAATATGCCTCAGAAATCAACAAAGCTGCTTAGGGTTCAGCTCAACGAGCATTTCAGGGGCTCCCAATACGCCTCGAAAGTCAAAACCAAACTCATCGACAAAATATAGAGAGATACTTTCACTCAGTGAGAATCTCTCGGATTCCAAAATATGTCGCCAAAGTCAACAAGTCAGGCGTCACTTCAGCTCAGCGGGCGAGCGAGCATGTCAGGGGTTCAAAATGGGCCTCAGAAGTCAAACAGCTTGTCAACAAACAAATCTGGTGGCATTTGAGCTTAGCGAGCATCTCGAGGGTTCAAAATCCGCAATCAGAAGTCAATAGATCAGCGTGAGATGTCGACGGTTCAAAATGCAACATCCCTCTCCAACGTCAAAAGACAACAAACAGATCTGGCTACTGATTTCAGCTCGGCAAACGCCTGAAGGATAAACCACGACGAGTGTTCTTAGCTTCTCCCCATGATGGCAAAGTATACTCGTGATCATAACTCCCAGTCTTTTTCTAAATAGATCAATGTTTCTGTATGCGGTTCTATATTTACCGTAACTCCGTGACAAACCATTTGTAGCCCTGATACGTCATGACGACAGTCAATCCTTTAATGAAAAACACTCATAGGCCATCAATATAAAACAAATGAAAAACAGTCAGCACGGTGGGGAATGAGCGTGCCATTTCGCGCAGCGTGATGACATATTCTTCATACGTCGCACAAATTTCTTCGTCGGTCATAACCTCGGAATGTCATTAGGGTAAATATTTGTGTCAAAAACACTTCAACCATTA
>NW_017840293.1:0-1041 GCF_001891065.2 Hippocampus comes
CATACACTGGTTCTCCTTGTCGGACCACTCCGGGCCAGATAGCTGTACCTTCCAATGCCTCCCCATTTGTGCGGTAGTCGGTTCACTGGCACTTTTTGTCGATGTCCATCTACGCCAGCTCAGGTCTGTGGAGAAATGTTCGAGACTCGCATCGATTAATGACCAAAAATCCTCTCGATGCGGGACTATTAACTCCCTCCGGAGAAATTCAGTTCGTGAATTTCTTGCACAAACACCTATCAATCCCAAGAGATTCGTCTCTATCTTTGGGACCTAAGACATACTTGAATCGACCTCTCGTGACCCAGAGATCACCTCTTCTAACAGGTCACTGTACAGGTGGGTCTCAACCAGTCTCAACCCATGAACGCATTCGCATATGGGGCTTAGGCTGCCCATCTCGGCTGTCTGGTTCCGGTGTTAAATGCACACGTATCGAACATAGGTGTTGCCCTCAGTAAAAAGTTGGCTCTGGCAACAGGGCACACAGGACTCTATGGGAGGACCTTTCGGACCCATAGGAAAACTTTCGCTTCGCGAGGAACCCTACTCCAGGGTGTCAGAGAGCATGGATAGATAAAGCTCTCGCCGTGGCTTACTTGGAATTGGAGTTCCTAGGAGCACCCTACCCTAGCACAAGTTTGGATGAATATCCAACCCCCTTCTCGGGGGCTCTGTTGAGTTCCAATCCAGCTCTTCTCCTTAATCATGCCTCCTGGCTAGTACGCCAGACTAGTTTGGACACAGTCCACGGAAGGCAATGCTTAGTCACCAGCGGAAGTCTTACAAAATCCGCCAACAGCTAAGCTACTCTTTCCTCGCTTACGTTCAGGGCTTGATCACCTCACTAACGGGTGGTAGCCCTCGAATGTTTACCCCTTCACCCCTTTAAGGGGACACACTTTAAGTGCCCTCCGGGTAAGAGGAGTGACTTTTGAAGAGCTTTTCAGAGAGCTAGTTCCGAAATCTCAAACTGTCTAAGTGTGAGCATGCTAGCATGGATCTTTCTCTCGTGACCCATGGGCTTCTCGGCGATGTAGG